>NC_071981.1:2485129-2498745 GCF_026283585.1 Hylaeus volcanicus | reverse complement strand
CGAAGTTCAGTTTCCGAAGTCCATAAAAGGCCCTAATTTTCCATCCTCCAGGTCAGGTTTATAACGACACGTCGAAATCTATATAAATGAAATTGAAGATCTGTGATTTCGAAATAATGGTTTTTAAGCTCATACGTGGCTCTTCGCACCTTGTTAAAATTCAAACACGTTTCTGTAAAAGTGTTGTCTGCCTGTAATCTCTGGAACTACCGAATCGATTTTAAAAATTGTTTCAGTGACAGAAAGCTACTCTGTCCCCGAGTAACATAGGCTACGTTTTATTTTGATGAAAATACGTTTCCAATTTGAAATCTACAAATTTGTAAATCGAGTGGAAAGAAAAGCTTGGCTACTTTATTCTTGCGTCGATGTTTGTTTTGTTTCATCGAATCATATATATGTACATAGATAAGAATAGTATTCCACGCGATTGAACCCCGGGGCACAGCTAGTTTATAATAAAGTATTATCTTCCGTGAACGTCGGTCTTTGACTGAATAACACTATGTGGTACCCTATTTCCTGTATCTATTCTATCTTTGCAAATTGAAGTATTTCTATCGAACTAAAATATATAAAAGGCAGAATTCTCGTGGGAGTATACGACCATTTAATATCGACCCAGCAACAGCGTCCGACACCTCGAATAACAAAGAGGAAGCGTCTCGAACACCGAGTCCAAAGATGATCGTGGAAACTCGGTTTCGCCGAACGTCGACGGGTGGCTCGCGTGTCGTGAACGCGGGATTGTTGTGTAACAACATTGAGAGTAAGTTGTACGACAAATGTCGAACGAAGGCTCGAACTAAGTGAACCGTGAATCGATGGGATCACGGTTTGCAAGCCCCTAGCCCGTCAGGATTTCTTCTCCGTGGCGCATTTTCCTATTGTGGATGGAACACCTTGGACCTCATGCTGCGATATTGTGCAACTGCGAGAATCACGGCCAGAGGGTCCGAGGGGTTGGTGGAGCGAGGGTGGAGGAGGAAGATTGGTGCTTTTGGAAGATTGAATGCGTGGGTGGCGGAGTCACACGCCGACCGAGAACTCCAAATCCGGTCTAATAAGGCGTCCCGACGTCGCAACACGCCTCGTTAAGTTTCACGAAACTGTTTACGCTGAGTTTCACGAGGATACGCGAAAAATATGTTTACGACGCCAACCGCCGGGGAAAAATATTCCCGACCAAGGACGACGACGCTGCACGGCTCTTTTTGCGAGGCCACGGTCTTCGGGTAATTCTCCTGGAATTAAAATGCTCGGGGAACGTTCGAATTTTAAGTGGGAACGTCGTAAAATCTTGTTGAGCTATAATTGAAATTAAAATCGTAATTAGGTTAGGTGGTTAGGAATTCCGAATATAGGGGATGATGAACCATTCAATGGAAAAAGGTATCTTCATTTACCGAATTGTAAGTTGAGTTTCTTAATCCTCAATATTTTCATCGTTTGACATTTAAAATTTTCATTTAGAGAGATATTCTTCTCTTCTCCATCCCTATGTGTGGCAAATTTCTTAAAATCTTATTGAGCTAGAATTAAAACGAAATTAGAGTGGGAAGAGAAAAGGTATCTTCATTTACCGAATTGATTTACTTTTAATAAAAATGCTCACCTGTTGTTCCTCGAGTAACTCGAGTTTCTTCATCCTCGATATTTTTATCGTCGATTCAAACGACGATGAGACCTGGAATTTTTATTTTCAGAAATATTCTTCTCTTCTTCACCCCTATCTGTGGAAAATGTCTTAAAATCTTATTGAGCTAGAATTAAAACGAAATTAGAGTGGGAAGAGAAAAGGTATCTTCATTTACCGAATTGATTTACTTTTAATAAAAATGCTCATCTGTTATTCCTCGAGTAACTCGAGTTTCTTCATCCTCGATATTTTTATCGTCAATTCGAACGGTGATGAGACCTGGAATTTTTATTTTGAGAAATATTCTTCTCTTCTTCGTCCCTATCTGTGTCAAAGGTGTTCGACAAACCGCTCCCATTAACGAGACATGGTTGAAACGACGTGTCGAGTACGCGGATAAACGACTGGCAATTTCCGGGTGTATTTATATCTCAAAGACGTCTCCAACCCTTCCCGGTGAATGACGTCGGATTGATCGCAACAAATGGGGTGGTCGATGTCTGGCATCTCTGGCACATTCGTTCACACGTGCGTCCCGCAGCTATCATCCCCTATCAACGCGCGGTAAGACTGAAAAATCACGTCGGATTTATCATTACGTCCCTCCGCGCGACTCAACCAACCGTGTTCCTTAAGCGGTGGTGGGCGTTGAAATGCAAGGCTTGTCTCGTCGCGGTGGCATCGACTGTCGTCGTGCACCGGAAAGGGTCGACTCCGAATCGAAAGAATAGATTGCCTAAGTCAAGGAGAAAAATGAGGAAATTATTCCAGGATCTCTTAAAGCGCCCTAGGTGTGCTTCGTGCACTCCCCTTTAGGCTCTCACATTTATAGATTTCGTGAATAGTGGAAGTTCAGCCTGTTCATTACAGAATTCCTGAGTGAGAGAGGCGAGAAATAAAATTAAAAATTCAAAGGCTTTCATTTTATAATTCCACTTGCGATTTCTACAGAGCAAGTCATAACTCCACACCTTCCCATTTGAAAGCTTCGTGCACTCCCTTCTAGGCTCTCACATTTATAGATTTCGTGAATAGTGGAAGTTCAGCCTGTTCATTACAGAATTCCTGAGTGAGAGAGGCGAGAAATAAAAATTAAAAATTCAAAGGCTCTCGAAATTTGATTTTATAATTCCACTTGCGATTTCTAGCTCCATATTTTATTGTCAAAATCAAAATTTTATCCCTGCTTAAAATTCTAAAGAGAGGAATCAGATTTTCCAAACACAAAGATCGACAAGAATTGTGAGCAAGTGTTTCGTTAAGAAGTCGCAACTGATTATTCCCTTTTTAAGACACATGTACGATGGACAATGGATCCGCTTAGGAAATATTCTTTACACAGTTACGTAATCTACATCTCGTGCGGCGCACGGGGAGCAGATGTCCCCCGACAAACGACGGCATAAGAATTATTTAACATACAGGTCTGAAAGGGCCGCATTCCTAATTTTCAGTCTGGCCACCATCCAATCTGAGTCGTCGAGGATCCACAATGCCGCTCTATTTCCTTGACGCGTATACAATCGCGTCATAGTAATCCTGTTAGGAGACGCTTCGCTGGCCAGAATACACCCCGCTGGGAGCAGCAAAAGGGGGTGCCATCTCTCGGTCGGGGCCAACCAATCTCAGCCCACGTTCGAGCCAACTCGATATATCGCAAAATAGATTCTTTCTCGCATTCGAACGTAACTAGCCTCGAATTGGACGCGCTCTAACCGAATCGTGTTTAATTCTAAAAAAACTTTAAACTTTAGCGTAAACCCTAGACAGCTTCCCTTACGGTCTATAAAATATGGCGTGTTGAAAGTGATGGATTCTACGTCGGCCGAGAACGTAGGATGCGCAGCAATTGTGAAAACAGGAACAGCTGTAACAACTAGATTTTTACAATTAAAGTTCGATGATCATCAATCATTTCCCGTTTTCCGGGCAAAGTGTGAGTCATTAAGAAGGGTGAATTTCCCCTGATGAATATAACACCCGCTACAGGTCTGCTTTTTTCTAGAACGCCTAAGGAAACATTCTATGGCTCACTTCCTGGGGTAATTAATCAATCTCCTCCTGCATAGAGGAAATCGTTGTTTAATTTCCATTTTTTTTCGACAGGAATAACACTTGTCACCGAGGAAAGGTGATCAGTTCTTTCAATTCACCTCAGATGTTTATAGTTGTGATAAAACCTCATCCGTTCCGTATTTCTAAATTTCTTTTAGACACGTCATTCCTCATTTTATTACTGCGTAATTGTTTCAAATTGATCAAACTCCCCATTCAGGCTAAACACCTTCATTTATCGATTCACTCAAATTTTGATAATAAAGGACTGCTTCGGAATTGTATAATTCGCCACTAGATCACAGTTGACGAAGACTAAACATACTCTTCATTCAATTGGTAAAAAGCTTTTGGATATAACTCGCTCGAGGTGCGAATACAATGATTTCGGCGAAAGTCGTTTGTTTAAAATCGTATGCGTATATTGCGTATGCATCCCACTCACGTGTACGTAAGACCCACGTTTACCAAACTGACCAATAACACCGGTTACTTCAACTGTCACCGATAACAGTTGTTCGCATTTAAAATCCAGGTTAAACAAGATCAACGAAGACGTCGATCTCGTAAAGTCCCCCCAGCAACAAATTTCTGGACTCTCCCCTGGCGAAACTTTCTTAATCCCTAAAGTTGGCGAGCAAGCTTCGCGAACGCTTCTCTGAGAAACTTCATTTCGGCTTATAAGAGGCCGAGACAAGAACACCTTAACGTCACATAAATTCATAGCCGTTCACACCCAAACGGAAAACCGCCGAGGCTCGGTGAGCGAACGACGTTTGGAATCACGCTCCTTCGGGACCCCACGAACAGGAACACGTGCAGTCGCACGGCAATAACTCTAAAATTTGATTGCGCCAGCCATCGGGGTAGTCCACCCCCCTAAGGCAACGATGGTAATAGGCGCTCAACCCTTGCATCAACACCCACGCAACCCACACGGCTCCACGCGTCGGACCTGGTCCGCGGCACCACCACGTCGTAAATAAAGCGAAAATTGTTGACTGGTGCCTTTCGGCTCGGTTTAAACGTTAAACAAAGGCCCACGGTGATGTCGGCCGCCGTATCTTTGATCTCTGTTTGCCGAGGCATGCATCACAACGCCAGATTATCGGGAATAATTATTTGTTAGATAAATATGATCCCAGCCGGCGATAGGAGCTCGAATTTATGATGGACCACTTGCCACACGCTGTGGATTCTGAGATATACCAAGTTCTAATACAGGAACGCGGCTAAGTATCTCTGCTCCAGGCCAACTGGCAAATGGTTATTATCGGTAGGATAGATTTTTGTTTGCTACCAAAGTAGTCTCGAGTCATTCGTTCTTCGAAAATACTAGAATTAATTCAATAAGCCAATGATTTATTACCGTTTCAATCCACTGCTAATATTTTCAACGAATGTTTCTGCCACGGTGCCCCTTTCCTGCCTTGTCACGGTCCTGATTATGCGCGTGTTCGATTTCGAATATTAGCGTTCACCAGAGGGCTAAGGAGGCCCGCGAGCCTCGGTATTGTTTATGGGAGCGCGAGCGATGACGATTTGAAATTCTAATTAATCTGCGCCCTGTTAATGATCGTTCCGGTAGGGTTTGAACGGGCGCAGCTGAACACGAGGATCGAGGTTCCATGGAGAGATGCTTTATTTGTTTTTAACGCATCTTCGTCGGGCGAAATTTTATGCAAGTTGCTACGTGTAGCAATCCACAGTTAAAATTCACTCATCGAAGAAGCTTATCTTGCGCGCCCCGTCTCTATAATCGCTGATGTATCGCAGAGGCAAAATTGCTGGACCCAATCAGGTCCGTTGTGCGTTGCTGCGTTGAGCGTTCACTTTGTGATTTGTGTGGCTTTTATTGGGTTTGTGGAAGGTACACGAAAGTTAGGTATAGATCTGATGGTTTATTTCGTTGGGAATTTTTTCGCCTTTTGATTAGTATACAGTCAGTCCCATAGATAATCGTACTCTCTATGTCGATTGAAGAAGTTTGGCTAAATTAAATAATAGTTTTGATATTACCAAATTAATTTTCCATTATATGTATGTGTATGAATAAGCTTATAGGTGTATATATACGTATATATGTATATATGTTATATATGTAGGAAATAATAAGGTATATTAGTATACCTCATTCTCTAAATAATGTGGGTACGAATATTTATGGAACTGATTGTATTTTTGTTTCTTAAATGCCATTTCTATCAAACATTATCTGTCTTGCCATATTGTTGAATCTCACAATGATAACAATAATAAATGCTTCTATAGTTTGTTAAAGTTAAGAACTCTTCTCAAAAGTCACTCACCCTTCATCAAGAATCGCGAATATGAATCGCGAATATGAATCGCGAATATAAATTGTTTAAACTTGGTCGAATGTCGATGCCGCAAAAGGACGTGCAGATAAAACAAAACGCATAGTACAACTCAAGCATGGTGTCTCGTGGCCGTCAACCTTTCTCAGCACCACGTCTCGTCTCCTCGATCAAACTTTCAAGCTCCTCTCCGTTTCTCGTATTCATAAAGGGAGAAACGGCCCCGTCAGGGCAAATTGATTTCGTTGGATCTGACGATACAGCCTTCCCCGAGAGCGATTCACGCTATCGGTAACCTTGCGAAAAGGTCCCCGGTAATATCCACACAGGCTCGCCTCAAATGTTCTCCCCATCTGCACTACTAAATCTCACTTTGGCCCATCACCTGTCCCGCGCATAACATTCACCTCGACAGATTCAATTACATCCGACATAACGAATCCGAAGTATCGCTGTACTAGCAGCTCCGTGCCAAAGTGGCAATCTGTTTCCATCCCCGTGGTCGCGCTTAACTCTCTGCAAACAACACGCCTCGGACTGTACGAAGAAAAAACGAAAAACAATACATCACTTTCCGGCGTTCTCTGCGGTTCAAAAAACAATCCACACGCAAATCGTCGAACTTTCACGCGTACGTCCCGGGCCCGGTGCACACCGTATCGTACATCAACGTCCCGCAGAAGGTGGGCGGACGTCGCGTCAGTCGCTGACGCCCCGCGAAATTGAATCTAAGGGGTCCAAAGGGCCCTGGCGTTCCTTCTTTCCTCCCTGCAGCCACGTTCGCTGCAGGGAGGTCGCAAATCATCACCTCGCTACGTTTACAACGTTAGATAGCCCAAGATTACGGTCGTTCGGTTTTCAAGCCTGAGAAGAGACGAGGAATTCCATTCTACCTTCTCGGCTCCCTCTCCACCCTTGACGGTTCCCCGTGACCGTTGTAACGCCTTTCGCCAAACCGTGTTGCCTTCGCAGACGTCTCCGGATGGCCAGTCGCGCGAAACAATGCATTCGCCAGCCCGACTTCCTCGGGAACGCCAGTAATTCATTCGCTGCCGAGGACTAATGAGCTCGTGATTACAGGAACCAAAAGGGAGGTACCTCTCGCGTCGTTCTCCGTCCGTCTTCGCGATCCCCGATTCGAATGCATATTATCTCGCGAATACGCCCACCCACCTGTGTCGCGGAATCTGAGATTTCATTTGGCCGAGTGGGTATTGTTTCGCTCGGCCAGTTGGGGCCTTGATTGAGTGCTTAACTGCGACAGGGGTCGGGCTGGTGATCATTGAAACGCTTCGCCATTAATATAGAAACTGTTCCCTCGGTGTGGGTAATCTTGAGCTTATATTCCCAAGGAGTAGAGAAGCTCGTGTGAGTACTAATCCATTGACACGTGGGTCGCCGTGTCAGGTAGAAATGGATGACTGAAATGGGTACTTTTCAGTAATCGAATTAAAGATATTAATTCCAAGTGTGAGACGATGACGAAAATAGTGGTTTGTCTGGAAAGTCTATGCCGAATTTTGGCGCAAAAATTAAAAGGTAATTCAATAAATGTACAGTTGGTATAATAAGCATTCGTACAGGAAGCATTTATTTTAAATTGGTTGCTGTACGAATTCTTACACTGATTGTACACCAAAATTCAAATGTGTCTCTGAATTTTCCTTAAAATATCCCTTTTCTGGACAATCCAATAAATTTGAACAGGATTTGTGAATTTGATAAGTTCAAAATTTAAATACCACGATAAATATGAAATTATCTAGTCTTCTTGAGAGACGAAATTCGAGATGAAATTTGAACTTTGAGAAATGTTCACGAGTTTTAGTCCAGCAGTCAACGTGTTAATTCATTAATTATTTACCCTGGTCCTCACACGAGGAATCTCTACCTTTTTATGCCCTGAAGGATTTGTGTCCCAAGCGAAATTCCTTTGGAACGCGTCCTTTTGAGTACCCTTCCGCGTGACCAAGGACCCGCACTTACAGTTTCTCGCGCTCCTTAATCCGTTTTTACATTCTCGACGAAATCCCCGCGACTCTGTGCCTGTTTATTACGCTCCCCGTCCAAATGATGTCATTAGATATACTTAGGCGGGACTTTATTGGCGACTCCCGTGAAACGAATTCGTGAGCCGTTCGTCGGTTGTCGAACCGAATTTCATTTTTCGAAGCTGGCCGTCTTTTTATCGTCATCCTCGACGACGACCGTTTCGCGGAAACTTTATTTCCATGCGAGACTCCTCGTAACCCGCGGGGCACACTTTTATGATAATCTTCCCCGCGATTGCTTCGCTTGCGTGAACTTTCCCAGAGGTGAAAGATCGGATTGACCCGTTTTCGCACGGAACGTCTTCCCAGGAGCCGTTATCGCGAAACGCTGGCGCGATCGTTGCTTTATCACTGTCAGATACGGTGACTATGAATTTTAACGTCAAATAATAATAATAATGACGAGTGAAACGCGGGTTATTGATCATATGTTAGAGACCACTCCTTGGAGGATGTAATGCACGCTCGGAGCGTGCGAGGCTTCTTAGAATGCGGTCCATTGTTTCGATTTTAAAGAAAATATTTTTTCATTCTGGGAAGTATAGGTACGAGTTGCTTAAAGTGGTGAAAGTCTAGTTGTTTCTGTTCCGATATATGGGAGTATTCGAAGCTTCGAAATCTACGTCTAGTATTAATGGATAGAAAGGGAAACTGTGGCTGAACTTTGATCGACTGTATCGTTTCATGGATCTATTGTCGAATGTTGAAACAAAAATTTAAAAAAATTAATGTGGCCCATGAGGGGATCGAACCCGCGACCTTCGCGTTATTAGCACGACGCTCTGACCAACTGAGCTAATGGGCCGATGAAGACAGCTTCCTGTTTTAAATATTTCAGCCAGAATGTATATTATATGCACACTGTATTAATCTCAAATAACATTTATGAGCAATATATACATAGACGAGTCTGCTACTGTAGAGTATGATTCTAGTGACTAATTTAGACAAACTTTTTTAATAAACACGGATGGTTATTTACGAAACCGACTGCATTTACAAGAGTGCACGAAATTTGAACATCAAACAATCGATCGTTGAAAATGGAGGTCTAGCGTGACCATTCGAAAGAAAATTTTATTTTTTGATCAAAATTTACAAGTGTCAATATAATCAGACAAGATGCCTCCCGCACAGCCAGTTGATATGCTAAACAACACGCTCCAAGAAATTGTCTTCAGAACAAAGAACGCTGAAAAGTTCAAACGACTGGCACGCAACACTCATTTCAACGTCAGAGAAGTTGAAGGTTATATCTTTATACTGCGAACTTTTAGCGGATATTAAGTCGACTCGTTTTCAATAGCGCTGGCGATAATTCATCGCAAATGCGTACAAACTTTGGGACCTATAAGCAGATCCATACTTCGTGATATCTTCCAACCAGGCCTAGACTTAACGGAGAATATTCGCCATTTATTGATCGACAGAGTATTCACTGCGTTCGATAAACATCACGCTTTGCAGGTAACGGAATGTTCGAAAGGAAGTTGCTTATTGGTAAATAATTAATATGGAGCAACGATCGTAGGTACACCTTGATGATTGGATCGAAGGACTTTCGGTATTAATTCGTGGGAGCATGGATGAGCAGATACACTTCGCTTATCAAGTGAATTATGATTTTCTCGCGAACTTTCAATTCTTTTAATGAAATTACAATTTTATTTCATTACTCTGACTGCAATTTTGCTTGAACATGACTTCGATATTATATGGAACCGATATGATTGAAATTTCGAATTCTCAGGTGTACGATAACATGAAGACCAACACATTAAAGAAGGAGCATATATTTCTAATAATGCACGGTTGTCTAATCAAACTGCAAAATAATGAAAACCCCGACGAAGCAGTTAAGGTATAACGTGTAGAATTACGATGGTATACTTCAATAAAAATCACGTGTGTTGCAGGATATGATAGATTTGCTGATTAAGAAGCTCGACGTGGACCGCGACGGGAGCATTTCCGAAGAGGATTTCAAAATTGCTGTGAAAGACAGAAATTCACTCCTGCTGGAGTGCATGGGTCCCGTGTTCCCTTCCAGAGAAGCTCGCAACGTCTTTTTAACCACCTTCACGGATCGTCTGGGAAGATACTAACAGATACTAATCGAGAAATTATTTCGATCGAACCGCATTGTTTCGCCTGGAATTTTTGCCAAGTGCGATGGCACGTCGAATCCTGCCAAAGGCAGCCCTTATTGAAAAGCCAAGAGCGTGTTCTCGCCAGTAGGGGAGGAAAATGTGCCAAATCAGACAGAAGAGATCCGCCTAGGTAAGTGAACGCTCCACTAAGTTTTCCAAGTTGAACCTGAGGTGCATTCCTTACAACTCATCGAACTACGAAGATTGACTTGCTCCCTCTTACAAACAATCGCTAATGGACCGCAATAATACCATCTCCTAATCGCATCAGATCCAATCCGTGACGCAATCGTTGAAAGAGACGCGATCAGCTGCTCAATTGGGTTCCCTGTGTGCAAATTGCGTTTTCCCGACGACCACGTTGCCTCATATTTATTCGGGTTGCTGGGTCTCGAGTGCCCTCACAGAGGATTAGATAATTTACCAAATTGGACTTTTCAAACCCACGTTAAAGAATTCTCCATCGATTCGCGTTTCAACGATTTCATCAGTTCTCAAAACGATCTACGATGATTTAGAATCCTCTGCTATAGAATGACGTCAAAAGTATGTTATTATACTTCAGTAATTTTTGAATGTGTAGTACTTATTCTTGTATTCTAAGGTATAATCTCCAAAATATTGCATGAAATTTTAATTAATTTCAAGTCAAAACTATCAATATCGAACTTCTAAAGTACTCGAAGCTACTCGTATTCTAATCTACAATCTGCTAAATATTGGATCAAATTTCAATCATATTGAAGCCAAGACTATCTATATTAAATTTCTAAACTGCTGAAGTTACTCGTATTCTAATCTACAATTTGGAAAATATTCCATTAAATTTCAATCAAATCGAAGCCAAGACTATCAATATTAAACTCTTAAACTACCGATGCTATTCTAATCTACAATTTGGAAAATATTCCATTAAATTTCAATCAAATCGAAGCCAAGACTATCAATATTAAACTCTTAAACTACCGATGCTATTCTAATCTACAATCTGCAAAATATTCCATTAAATTTCAATCAAATCGAAGCCAAGACTATCAATACTAAACTCTTAAACTACCGAAGCTATTCTAATCTACAATCTGCAAATTATTCCAGCAAATTTCAATCAAATCGAAGCCAAGACTACATCTTTCTACCAACGCAGGTATTTTTAACAATAACACAAAACGATGAAAGAGTTCCACGAGCCATACAATATTGCTACAATACTAATTATCCCCAACGCTCCATCCCAAAGCCGTTCTCGGGTTTGGTACACTCGGCACACAATGGCTGCCGAGCCATCCCCGTTTTCCCTCGATTAATAGAGACGGTTAACTGGATACGTGGGACGAGTGCGGATCTTGCCGCGAGTGCAGAGCAAACACGGGAACCGCGGAAAAGCCGCAATTCCGCTCGCGGGAGCCGAAACGCCTGTGACAGGGCTGGCTGCGTAGGTGGTGGATGTGTTACGAGAAAACATAATGAATGTTTGAGGATCGGTACGGTCGAACGAATGGCCCGATCCGCGTCTCAAGCAGCTATAACAACAAATTAAACGAGAAAATCTCGAGGCTTTCGTCGAAACGTCCACCCTGCCTTCAAGCCTCGACTCACAATGCGTGGGCGTACACATATATATATTCGTATAACACCATATAACACCAACACGCCGATCGCGCAGACCCGAGTCCTTCTTTTTTTTTCACCTTCTTCTTCCCTCTCGTTCCAAAGGGAGAAGGTGGAACGATATTCTGTAAAGAGTATAATAACGTGCGTATGAAAGGGCAGATCCTTTGTGGGTAGCCGACCGTGTCTTGAAAGGATCCACCAGGATCTGCCGTGGCATGGAAGACGAGGGAAGGAGGATCGTCGAGATCGAGAGTTAGGGCACCAGCTGAGAAAACATGCCCGTGGCGTGTCGACAGCGAAATGTTCGTATTTGTGTCTGAGACCGTGGATGCGGTACATGTCGGGGGAAGAAAAGATAGTGGTAGTCCAGGATGTTCGTAAATTCGTTAGGTCGCGCATGGAAAGTTGCACCTTACCGCTGTTAGGGTACCGGGGGGCAGAGCACGCGGCGGGTAGCTTGCTTCACGAAGTCTATCAGAATAGGTATAATTGAATCGTCGGGTCGCTAGTGATCAATTGAGATTCGATGTAACACGTTGGGTGTCTTAATTTTGTATCTCGAGATTGTTGAAGGTTTAATAGTTTAACATTCGTCGTAGAATTTAATTTTAATTCACAGATCCTATCCAGATTTATTTTCATTGTCACCTCACCTTTGGAATTAATTTTTTTTATTTCCTTTACTCCTTGACCTACACGTAGGAAGACCGAACCAAGTACCACGAGTTAGATTCGTGCTTATTGTTTATGGCTCAAATTTCTTAACACGAGTCTCGCTCGTCGTTGTAGGCCAAAGGGTTAATGAAAAGTCCTCTCACCCATTTCTCGACTATCGATTCCTCGTTTTCTAGTCTCGAATATTTAAGCATCGCCTTCTGTCATGCTTACCGTGTTAATTCATCCCTGAACTAGAAAATCCCCTCGAGTACCTGGCCAACGACCAGCTCTCGGCGGACCATGGTTCAAATTCAATTCCAGCCTCCTCTAAATAACACGTTTTGCTCGGGCCGCAGGCCACGGGGTCACGTGTCGCGCAAACCAAGGAGCAGGACATTTCGCTCCTCATTCTCCCTCGCCTTTCGTCTTTTCTATCGCTCCCCCTTGCACGCGACGTGCACATGTACGCGTGAATGCGATCTACGCATTGGATTTCACGTGAATCGCGCCCCTCCATGAATTACCAGCTGGATTTATCGCCCGAGAAAAAGACTCGCACGGGTATTCACGTAATCCTTTGGCGTGGACCACGATGCCGGCCCCTTTGATGCGTAGGCGTGGGCCACGCAAATCGAATCGGTCGCCGTCTCATCACGTTCCGTCGGGAATCACAACCATTCCGCGTAATCGAGCCTGATTATAATTTATGCTTTTGTGGCTGATCTCGAATTTCCGTCGAAGCTCTCGTTCGGACGAGTCTCCACTTCATGGGCGCAATTTTCTTTGTGCAGGTTTAGTTTCTTAAAATTATCTATTGTTTTCAGTAGAAGGATATCGAGGTGCTTGGGTAGGATGCTGGAAGTCTCAAGCTCAAGGAAATAATTTTCTTGAACGGGAACATTCAATTTTGCCAAGAATTATTTGTACAGAATTAATACACATGTTTCTAGCTAGAATCTGTAGAAGGGTATCGAGGTGCTGCGGTGGAATAAATAATATCCCCTTTGGTAGGATGCTGAGAGTCTCAAGCTCAAGAAAATAATTTTCTTGGACGAGAACGTTCAATTTTGCCAAGAATTATTTTTACCAAATTAATACCCATCTCTCTAGATATAATCTATAGAAAGGTATCGAG
>NC_071981.1:2481741-2485119 GCF_026283585.1 Hylaeus volcanicus | reverse complement strand
CATTCAATTTTGCCAAGAATTATTTTTACAAAATTAATACCCATCTCTAGCTGTAATCTCGACCGATGTAGATGAAAATAATAGCCCTGAAATCCAATAGGGTGTGTGTCCAAGCATATCGTCTATTAATTCTATCCCCTTCTCCGATAGTCATCCCTCAGCTGCCACCGTAATTATTTACCATACAGTGATTCTTGTTACAGAACAAACCGCGCTCGTATTTCCGTCCTCTACGACCGAAAAGCAATAATTCTTCGCCCCACTGGCCGCGCGTGGAAACCGACGCGGTACGGAGAAAACCGAGGGCTAACCGAACGGACGATAAATCAGCGGATTCGTTAGCGGAATCTTCCTGAATCCATTTGACCGGGAGGCGTGCTTGGGGGTAGATCCTGCTGTTTCGACAAGACGGTGTCGTGTTCGAACGGGTGACCTCGTGCTGCCGTTCGTCCTCTCCCTCTTGCCAGTCCCCGTACATGGTCGATGGTCAGCTATGGACAACCTCCTACCCACTGATCCCTGACGACGATGAAATATGTGAGTTTTTACTTGATAATATTTTAATATTAATTATTACAAATATGAGTAAAATTTATATTTATGAGAAAATGTAGCCGGGTAACACAATCGAATGTGTATACAGTCAGTGTAATAAGTGGACTGCGGATCTTTATGCATTTATAGGAAACTTAAATGTGCAAGAACATAGAAAATGCAAACAATATGCAAGAATATAAAAAAGATTGAAAGTAAAGTTCATGTTATAATATTTGCAGAATAAAATTAATTCCTATTTAGGTTCAATTTATTTTAAATGGATTGCTGTACGAATACTTCTTACACTGACTGTATATATAAATTATGAATAACATGAATATAATTTATATTTATGATGAAATATGGCCACCACGTAACACGGTTGAATGTACATGCATAAAATTTATATCATTATTATATTATATTTCGGAGTGAAATGTTCCACGTTGAACAAATGAACATTTACATTTCATGAAAATGATATATGCATCAGTAATCACTAGACTACGAATCTTTATGCAAAATAAAATCTTTGCAAACCCTGCAAATATTATAATACAAACTTTCAATATTTTTTTATATTATTGTATACCATGTACATTTTGTAGTTTCTTGTACATTCAAATTTCCTATAAATGCGTAAAGATCCGCAAGTCTAGTTATCACGCAATAATAGAGCAATTAGTCATTGTGTACGTTGTCGACCGGTGACTTTCGCTTCCTCGGGCGAGAATTTCCCTAACGCAGAAAAAAACGTAAACGTAACGCGGTTTCCTAGAACGGACCAGATGGGTTTCGTCACTCGGTAAATCGAAAGTAAACATACTTATCTGTACGTTATATCCATATGCTTCTATTTACGTCATACATTTATACCCAGCACTCAAAGAATTCAAACTAAACAAATTCGCAACACAGTATCGATTCTCTATGTCTAATTCCGCGTATACAAAGGCATTCCTCTCGGCTACAAAGGATAGCTCGTTCCCTCGAGGCTCCCGATGCGCGTATCCGCACGCTTCATTCGGTATTCCGCTTTGAAACGTTACGCAATCTGCTCCGCTAGACCAGAACCGGCCTCATCGATATTTATGGAGACCAGAAAGCGGTCCGCTGGATTTTTTCCCTCCCTGCGAATCGATCGACACGCGGTCCACGCTTCTGACGCTTTCGCCTATCCGTTAATTAAATTTATTGGCCAACCGGGGAATGACCTTTCGCCCGTTCGCCAGTTTTCCTGGCGCGCGCCGTCCGCCAGGAATTCGCGCAATAATAAATATCCGGATGCTTGATTTATCGGTTCGCCCCGATCACTGTCGATACCGCGTAGGTGTTCGGGTCCCGCGAGGGAATGATTAACGCTCGATCCGCGAGATTACATTTTCCGATCGGTATTTTCGTGCCACGCTGTGGATACGCATTCGAGGCTGGTCGAAACGAGGCAGGTCGAAACGAGGCATTTCAGGTCGATTCTAATCGAACGGTGCACAAGCTCGTTGATTATAACCTAAGAACTCCCTGTAGACTAGTTTCGGAATAGTGGAGCGATAATATAGTGGAAAATTCGATGTCAGAGAAGAGGGTCACTTTCGACCCACGGTGATTGTATATATGTATTAATTAGGCAGAGATAGACTTCTCAGACGTTCAAATAATAATTATGCGGAGCACTCAGACGTCTCGTGACAAGCTGTTTCAAAAATTTTGGGACGGCGAGTTTCTCGTTTCGGTTCGTAGAGTTAATTAGCCCCATGGACGAGATGGGACGTCAAGGCAGGACGATAGGATCTTTGAAAGACGCGTTGGGTAACGTGTGCCACGCGACTAGACAGATTTCCAAGAGGAAGAAACGGCTGTCACGCGTGGCC
This sequence comes from Hylaeus volcanicus, assembly GCF_026283585.1. Classification (NCBI taxonomy): domain Eukaryota; kingdom Metazoa; phylum Arthropoda; class Insecta; order Hymenoptera; family Colletidae; genus Hylaeus; species Hylaeus volcanicus. The sequence goes on along the minus strand of NC_071981.1, from coordinate 2,482,714 downwards.
TCGTCGCGACGAGGATCGTGACGTCGCGTCGTGACGGCCGCATTAAATCATCCGTTGACTATCCAGCTGTTTGTTTCTTCGCCAGCCGAATTCAATTTCAATTTTTAGAAATGGTTGGAAATCCGACGATGGTAATTCGGCTTCTAATTTAGATCAGACGTGTTCTCCTAGTACACTTCGCTTGATTTTCGAAGTTCGTCGGAACTTTCTCGTTCGATCAACTTCCGTGTATTTCCAACCACTGTTCAAATTTCCTCCGGTTTCTCGTATCTTCTCTTACGGTAGCAGATCTCCTTCAAATTACAGGGAAATTATCGCGCAACGGTTACCCGCGAAATGTATCATCGACTTAATGACGAGAAATAAATTCACGCCGCGCAAAGTGTCTGGCCTCGTGACGCCCCCTTTCGAAACGGTACCTCTTCGCAGGGTGTAATTTCAAAGTAGCGAGCGAGACGCGTCGCCCATAGCGTAGCAAAAAAATGTTTTTAATCGACGAAACTCAATTTCACATCGCGATCAAAGCCAGCGAAATCCAAATTGTGCTCTTTCACTTGCTGCTCGGTTGCAATCATCCCGATGAAACGCCGCTAAATTAATGGAGATCGAAGCGAACAGATCCCTTGATAAAATTGCTCCGAACTTACCACTTTATTGGGTCGAGAAATCCGTTAATTTGCATCTTAAAGTCGAATTTTTGGTACATTGTGGAATCGAGAAAATTTCGGGCTAATGAGGGCCCGAATTTATCGGGCCAGCGGATCGGTTTGGAAGGGTTGGCGAATTAAAAGGCTCGGTAAGTGAGTCGATCTTCGAGATAAAAGCGCCCGAGTCAGTCTTGAATATGCAGTCGAGTTGTTTTTAGTTTTATTCTGTTTAGGTAAGGAGAAAGCTATTTCTAATTTTCTCGATTATATTAGCACTTGGATTTTGCATCGATATTATGGTTGAGGGTAAGAAAATGAGGTACTCT
>NC_071981.1:2470267-2481731 GCF_026283585.1 Hylaeus volcanicus | reverse complement strand
TAAGAAAATGAGGTACTCTTGGGCTGATTTTTGTTATCATAGGTAGCCCTTGGTCTGGCGATTACAATGATGGTCATCTTGACCCTTAACTCCCTCACCATTTTAATTTTTGACCCCTGGGAGGAAGGGTAGGAGTTAAGGGTCAAGATGACCATCATTGTAATGGCTAGGTCAAGAGCTACCTATGATAAAAAAAATCAGCCCGATCGGAGCTATCATTATTTCAAAATCAAAAATCAAAATCAATGCATCGATTAATACATAGTCACTCTTCAAGGTGTACATGTGGTAGAAGTCGATCTTGGAAGTTCAGTTAAATTGTTCTCAGCTTTATTCCATTCAGATAAGAAGAAAGCAATTTCTATTTTCCTCGATTACATCATTTATTACTTCGATCGTATATTATTATTCGTATTCCACACGACGTAAGGGAAGAATCTCCACGAAAGTTTGCCGCATCCATTAATACCTTACTCGCAATCCCAGAAACACGTCAATGCTTCGCCTCAACTTTCATGTCAGCGATTCCTCAACCCTATCGGCTAATTAATTACCTTCAGCCAGCGGTGAACCGCGGCGAAGCGAACCGCTCCCCGGACGCGCTCCATCAAGATCGGGTCTACGTTCGGGCGCAAAGTATTTATCAAATCCAACCACCGGCACAAAGGAAGATTAATAACCGGGTGAATCAAAGGCGCGTAAAAGAATGAACGACCGATATCTGCTTATTGAACGGCCGCCGTTGAAATCCGATTGCGCTCCGTAGATACCGTGCCAATTAATGGACGAAGGTAGGACGCGAAGTTGCGTTGCCGATAGCCCGACGATTTCTTCGCCTAACAGCGAAACTTCGTGGCGGACCGAAGATAATGGCGACGCCGAGATCAGACCATCGCCATAAACTATCTCGAGGTGTCGAGTTTGTCACGGTCATGCGAGACCGAGTTTTCAAAACAGGATTAGCCGTCGGCCAGGATCTCAGCGCCGTATCTCCTCGTCCCTGCGAAACGTGCGTCGTCCATTTTTCAGCGACGTCCTATGCTCTCCTTTCTCTTCCTTTTTTTTTTTTTTCTTCATTCTACTCCCTGTTACGGCTTCCAGCCGTGGGTAGCCCCGGGGATTATCCACATCCGGTCATTTCTGTCTAATTTTTTTTGCCCCCAGCCCCTCTCCTTTCCAGCGAGCGTCCGAGAGAATCGCCATTCATGGATATCGAGTGGTTCATATTGATCCATTGCGCGGCCGTTCGTTCGCCGGGGAGTTTTGACTGCCTTCGATGGCTTTTGGCATTGTTCGTCTCGTGGGAGATCGTTCTTACGATCTGTCTCGAAATGCGGGGATCAGTTTTTTTTTTTTTTTTTCTGGAGCGATGCGCATTTCTGCAAAACTCGAGATGCTCTCGGGGACTTCTCGCCGGAGCGGAAGTGTGCGTTCCACGTGAGCGTTTAGGCTGTTGAGTTTTTAGAAAGTCGAGGGAGCACCGTATAGTGTTCCTTGCTTAGAAATACTTGTCGAGAATATCTTCTGTATTCATTCATCATTTCTTAAAGCGATAGAATACATACATCTGGAGAAATTGATTTACCAGTGTAGAAATTAATTCGAGATAGAATTGCTATTGATCGATTTCTTTTTCGTTAGAGAACCCTAGATTTCTCAGCTTCTTATTAGACTATCAAATCACTGTAGGCAGTATCTTCTCTACCCCTATTCTGGGGCGGCGAGCCCCTAGCATCCCGAATGCTGGACCAGGGTAGAATTTAATTTACCCTCCAGTGGCATTTGACGATCGCTCGAGGTATCGTGTCAACTCGTTTTCCTCATTTCGCCTAACGCAACCCGATGCTGCGCGGGATGGCTCATTATCCTGTCAGGATACCCGCGGGGAAAATGACAGGGTCCTCTCGAAGTAGGTCGCATGGCACGAAATTTAAAATATGGGAGATTAGACTCGAGACGAGGAACATTTTGACTCGACGAAAGACGTGCTTCAAACTTTCTAGACGCAATTTGACGAACGACGTTCAGCTGGCATGGACCAGACATATGTTGGCCAACTCTTTGAATATTATTGAATTTGTTATTATTGTTAAGGAGTGTGTTTTTCGAAATACAGGCAATCCTATAAATATATCTATTAAAGAAGTTAATAATAGTTTTAATATTTTCAAATGAATTTTTCGTTATAAATATGTATATGAATACGTTAACATGCAGTTGGAAACGTCAAATCTACCATTTAATTTAAACAAATCTCTCCCCATAGGAAGGTACAAATATTTATGGGACTGACTGTAGGTCCTCTTAATCGTATCAGACATTTTACTATCCTATTTAATTATTACTGTAGACATTATCATAATGCAATGCACCCTGTCAACACTAAAACTGCATTAAAGATAAATAACTGTTACGGTTTCTCATCCAAGGACTGTTTAACTTAGCATATTTGTAGCATAGAGGATTTCTGTAGCATAGAAATGGTTCTAATCAACAAATTAATTAGAAAGGAGTCCCCGCGCTTCCTTGCGCGCCATTCGAGGTAGTTTCCGAGGGCCGTTGAACTTTCCAAGCGCGAACGATGACTGCGAACGACAGTTTTCGTTCGAAGACAAATGTCCTTAATTATTCCCACGGGATCTCTTACTTAGAAGTTGGTATTCTTCGCGTTCTACGCGCTTGCGGCCACCTGTGTTTTCGCCTCCGCAATATCCCTGGCCGCCATTTACGATAAAGTACGCCGGGAAACCGAGTTTATCCATCACGCTGACGTGCGCCATTCTTCACGCTAAATACCAGAAGTGCGTCTGTTCTTCCCTCGGCGGCGGCTCAGTTCGGATCCGGGATGAAGCTGTAGGTACATTAATCGAGGTTGATCGCGGTGATAATTATTTAAGGACCCTGACGACGGTCAACGACGACACGACTACCGAACCGTGACTTTTCTTCGTCTTTTTAACGATTTCCTGTTGCAATCGGTATAAGACATTCGGAATTAATGCCGCGTGGCATTCCACCTTCGATGTAACCTCGATTAACTCTTTCAGGCCTGACGTCCACAATTGACACAAAATTGAAAAATACAGGGTCCTTAATTGTATACAGGATTTATAGGAAATTTGAATGTGCAAGAAATTACGAAATGTACACAGTATGCAATATTATAGCTAAATATTGAAAGTAAAATAAATTCTTATTTAGGTTTAGTTTTTAAGCTTATTTTAGACACGTTTGATAGTATATTATTTGATCTAAGGTATTCCATCTTAGATTTAACCCTTTCAGGTCTGGCGTCCGCAATTGACAACATTTAAAAATACAGGGTCCTTAATTGTGTAAACGAAGAAAGACCAGTTTTTCTAGAAAACTACACTATTCAGGATTTGTCTAATTTTTTAAATACTAATTTGAGTACAAGTTAACCCTAAAAATTACTACTCCCTAAAATTACATCGGTACAAGAAAAAAAAATAATTCGGGTCTGAAACGGTTAACTGAAATCCCACGAGCTACGAAATCCTACGAGATACAACCTAATAACGACAATTTGGTGATGCAATCTCCTAAGAGCATATGTCTTCCTACGCTTAATTACCCGTCATTTCGACAGGATTATTATTAAATTACCTTAGAAGCCTAGTTAGGAGGAAAAGAAGGAGTCTACTGAAAAAAGATCTCGCGACTCGTATGCAAAAGAGATGAGTCCTGATCATAGTAATGATCGATTCAGTTGCTGCGAGCGGGCACAAATATCTCACGAGCACGCGCATTACGCTTGTTCGCGGCCATAAATGTTTACCTGCGAGCGCGCACCTGTCAGCGTTGCAACGTTGTCCGGAAATTGATCCGCTCGTAACTTACCGGTAACCACGAGCGGCGGCAAATCAGCGGTAATAATGAGCATTACGTAATGAGCGTTCGATAGAGCGATCCCGTAGCGTGTTGTAATCAAGTGATTCGCGGGGCGCGAATCGCCCACAGCTACGGCGCAGCCATCTCTGGCAAAGTTGGCGAAGATTCGCCGAGAATATCAAGATATCTCGTCTCCACTCGCGGTCGTATCGATCCACGATGAGTATCTGCCCACGTAGACCCGATATCCGGGCGACGCGTACACCTCCGGTACGCAGCCATAATCGTTATCGATCGTTTCCGCGCCCCCGGCTCCAAGATGGGTCAGGAGTTAATGCAAAATCAACCACGATTCGTCCCGGGTACACCTTCGACTTTGGTTTCAACCGCGTCGCGAAATTTTCTAAGCGTCGACAATGGAAAACGTCCGTTTCAACTGTCTCGATACTTTCGAGTCGAAAGAACCTGTTAGGAGAAGTAATGTCAATACTTGTATATCATCCATCAGCTCATTGTGTTGATTTTTTACCAATTTTTTGAAGTCGTATTTCGAAGGTGCCCTCAGTATTATTTAATTCAACACTTATTATAAATTTATTTGTTTGAATTTAACGTAAAAGGAACGACATTACTTTCTGGTCCCCCACGTTTAGTTTTTTATAATTATAATTACTAGATTGCGGATCTTCATGCAAAGTAATATATTAGCAAACGTGCCTACAAAAACTAAACCTAAATAAGAATTTCTTTTACTTTCAATGTTTAGCTATAATATTGCATACCGTGTGCATTTCGTAATTTCTTTCACATTCAAATTTCCTATAAATGCATAAAAATCCGCAGTCGAATAATTACTGTCAATAATAGAAAGAAAATCGTTCATGAGGAGGTTGAAACGTGCTTAACGAATCGCACCTCGAATAGTCCGGTTCTCGAAGAATCTGCACGAGTGCCAGTTACCCAAGGGGAAGCATTTTTCCGAATGTTAAATGACACGTACGTACAGAAGGATATCGCCTCTGCGAGAGACCGTTTGTGTGCCAGGCTTGGAAGCTGTGGGAATTCCGTTTCGCCCACCCTTTCGTCGCCGGTTTCTCACAGAGAGAGAGTGGCTCTAATTGGCCTGACCTCACGGCTGACCATTTCGCAGATGCGACCGTTTGAATCTGGAATCCGACGCAAGGCGACAAGGAGTAGGAAAGTATAATTTTTCACTTTAACGACCGATGACCATCGTCGTTTCTTCCTTTCCAGTGAATGCGCGACAGCCACCCTTTGAATCCTCTTTCCTGCAATGGTCACACCTCCTCGGTGCTCCTTCTTTGCCGGCTCACGTACGCGCCACTAATGATGCGACCGATTTGCATATCAATCGCGATTCACCATCCTCCGAGCGTTATGGGCCCATAATGGCTTTCGGTATCTCCTCGTTGTGCGAACACCGCCCGCCCCTCTTTCGATCCCGCTTTCACCGTATTTGGCGGGCGCAATATGGGACAATACGTCGCTCCTTCAGACCTGCTGACTTTATTTTTGGATGTAACTGTACCTCGTCCAGTCCTAACGATTTATCGATATATAGAATGCATAATTCAGTGGTTCTGAAACGGATATTTCTATCCTGGACACTTCTGCTCGGTGAGAGAGTGCTGGATACCGTGAAGGATCGAAGGAAGGTCAGAGTTAAAGAATTTTGGACGCTGCAGTAGATAAAGGGGGTAACATGAAAAAATTAGTCGGAAATATAAAATAACAATTTTTCATGGGAGGCTTTCTTCTCGAGAAAATCGACTTTGAATTTTCGTCGGGTTCGGGTGTACTTGACTGTTTCGTTGTAACGAATCTCACTGTAGGCCCACTTAGATTTTCTTTCTCAGATTCTGAGAACCCTTACTCCTCGGTATTTATTGATCGAGGATGTCTGACCGATTGTGCTATCCAGTCGCAACGAAAGCAACGGAAGAGCTTTCAGAAGTTAGATGGATAGATCCTCTCCCGGCAGGGAGGCGTCAGGATGTCATTCGCCTCGAATAACCACGCGACAGATGTTGAGTCGTTAGCAGACCATTATAAGAGAGTGTCGTCACGCGTTTCGAAACTCGGATTTCCATGTATCCCAGAGAATCCACGAGCCTCCGGCGCCGACAATGGACGACAACGTTTGCAAATATTCTTGCGAGGCTATTGTCGTCGTCCCAGGTCTCTAATGCACAAGGGACGATCGAATCAAAGAGACTCCGCGCGGAACAAACCCGCGTTCTCCGCCCATCGAGTTAATATTCAAAACGTATTTTGAAAATATTTTTCGCGCCGAGTCATCCACGAATTACTCTACGATTCCACGAACGCGCGATGGAACGAATTAGGGTCCTTCTCCTGTGGCGTGTGTCCAATCCAGACATTTTTAGGTTGAATTTTCGTGGTATTTAATACTTTGAGCATCCGGAGGAAAGTTTCATTCATATCTGAGAAATGCCAGACAATTTTTAACAAGGATCCATGATTTTAAACGAAAATATATATTTTGGTTAATTTTATTTTAAGGTTATTGAAACTTTTACATATGTTAGACTTCCTTTATAAAATCGAAGTGCATTAGATGTGCATTAGATGTGCATTAGATATTGACTTTATTTTTGTACAGCAGAATTGATTTTTTAATGAGTTATAGCACTTACTTGGACATTTTGTAAATTACTTAAGGGGTAGCGCCACTCTAGAGGCTGAAAAAAAGCCTAGCTTTGATAATTAATCTTGAGAGTACCGCAAAAAATTTTTGTTGATACTTTGATACGTGTTAAATAAACCCTGTAAAAAGAAATCCTATTCCTGTTGCGATACCCTCAAAATTAATATTCAAATTCAGGCTTGTTTTTCAGCCTCTAGAGTGGTGTTAATCCTTAAGTCGCGCCATAAACAGCTTTTGCATAAATTTTGAACTGCTGGAGAAACTTTCCCAGAATGCTTCCTAGTACCTTTCATCGCGAACTCTTCGCCTGATCGTGGCCCGTCTTTCTCCAGGAACGACGAGGACAACTTTCACGGGCCCGGGGAACGGTTGTATTCGTTCTCAAGAAATTTTAATAGATTTGCATCGTGTTTTAGCCCCGGGGAAAATTACCGGTTTCGGTAAAACGGTCTCGGGTTCACCATCACCTGATACGTCGTAAATAGGGGGCACGGTGACGCAGGTGTCCGCCGCGAAGGGCGAGAATACTCCTGCACGCGAGCGTGTGACTTTATTAACTGCTCTTTCACTGAATAACTGGAAAATGATTGAATTAAATCATTGGTTATAAACTTTCATCGTTGGCGACTTTGTGGCGGGTTGTTATACGTACACTTAACACTTTTAACGATAAATGATGTAGCGTCTTTCTGCAATACTTGGATGCCTTTAACACGGCGATACCGAGTCAGCTCATTTGCAAAAATAACATTCCTCGGGTTACAGCGCTTGATAACTTTTTCTCGTCGTAAATACTTCCGTTGAGAACTGCTTATTTTGTTTCGTAAGGAGAAATAACGGTACAGTTGAATAAAGAAGACGACGTATAATTTATTTAGAGTTAAATTGTAATAAAATTAAGCCTCAATTCCCTTCAGCAAAGATCATAAAGTACTCTGATGTAGAATGATGTACGCTGTCAAGTAGATGCAGGAAATGACAGATAAGCAAGATATTCAACGTATCCAATTACAAATGCAGCAACAGTCCCTGAATAATGTATACAATATACACAACTGTCTGCTACAAGCATTCAACCACGAACGAACATTGTTGATCACCCACGAGGTTATGGGTTGAACATTCGACTTTCAAGTTCCTTCAGCAAGTAGAACAGATTGCGATCGTACGCCTTTCTCCGATACCAATAACACCGCCGGCTCTACGAAACCTAATCGATACAGAAAAACACAAATCGACGAACGAGAATAGAGAACATAATAGAATGCAGCGGCCGTAGCGTAATGGGCCAGGTGCACGAATCGTAAAGTAAATTCTGCCACGATATTAATTAATTCTGTACACAGACTATTCGCGGCGCGTAATTGTTTCCGTTCATTAATCGAATCAATCAACTGGAAAAGAAGATATGTGTTTACTTTCACTCGCGAAGGGGAACGGTAGGAAATCGAGGAAACGGCGGAGCGCAATAGGAATTCAAAAATAATAGAAGGGAACTAATAACTAAACGTTTAGCGAGAGTGGTCGAGAATATTCTTCGAAATTTTGAGAAATTTTTATGGAGAAAATACTACCAGTTACAGGAGATTTATTAAACACAGACTTGTTCAATTTTTATTAGTCCTTCACAGCTAATAATTAGCGAGAGTAGTCGAGAATATTCATTGAAATTTTGAGAAATTTTTATGGAGAAAATACTACTGGCAGCTTTAGTAAACACGGAATTATATTTCAGGTTCGTTATCAACAGCTCCCAACGCTTTTGAGTGTCTCGTTTGAAATTTACTTTAACTGAAAAACACAGACATAAATAACGTAAGGAACAAATTCACTTAGACACCAGTTTTATTCTCCCTCTTGTCGTATTTTGTAATTTTCAAGTGTATGATATCTCTCGAAATCCTTCACTCGAATATCCTCCACATAGGAGTGCAAAGGGTCAATCCGTTCACAGCTGTTAGTGTTTGATATTCGATTTCCCAATGAAGCATTAAATCGACGCACTTCGGTATCGCCGGTGTCATTGAATTGGTCTCCATCGCTGTTTGTGCCCATTCGCGTTGCGCGCGTAATTTTTCGTCCACGGCGAAGCAGGATGCGGTTTCCCTGGATTGCAGTCGGCTGCAATTACTTGCAGCCTGGCCGGTAAGCCGAGGCGGGACGACCCCTAACCTCTGGCCAATGTCTGCCGCCACGGAGGCTGCTGGTAATCACGTATCCTACCGTACCCTTCGTGCGCAACGGCCAAAGGGCCAGAGAGGAGCAGGACTCGGGTCGGGAAGAGCCAACGGAGAAGGGTGGAGAAGAAACGGGACATGGACCAGTCCCGAAGAGATGGAGAGAGACAAAGACAACGACGAAATTGAAACGAGCAAAGGAAATGAAAAGGTTACACGGGCCCGAAGGGGGAGAGAGCTCGAGGAGTGATTTTGAGGAAGTCGATCGGAGAGGGACGGGATCGAGGGATCGATAGATCCACAGGAGGGAGGCACGAAGGGTAAAGGAAAGAGGAAGTTGTGCGTGTCTCGCGCAACAGGAGGTGGGGCAATGTGCAATTTCCTTGCAAGTTCGAAAATAATCGTTCCTGGGATTGATATTGCATTCCACGATACTCGTAAGATATAAATCACGGGCATGGGTGTCTTGCGAAATCGTTGGAATAACTTTATCTCGGCGGCTATGTTGCGAAAATTGGATGCGTTTATTGGGCCCTCGTTGGATACCTTCGGGGTCTTCGTGTAAGGGCGTTCGTGGTACGCGAAACTACAACGATGCGGGATTACATCCATTATTTTTGACGTTTGGATTTAACGGAAGGCGTTGACGCTATTTCTTAGTCGGTGCATCGAATTACGCTAAACCTACCAAGGTTTCGTTTCTACCTATCTTTACTGCGATGGAACAAATGAGTCTTAGAAGCACTCTTTTCAATACAAAAATATTTCACGTGATGCTAAATTGAATGATGCATGAAACAATTGTAAATAATTTATATGTTCTATATGAGACCTGTATACAAAAGTATGAAAAAGGTCATTTAACCGGTTGTGGTAGGTTTGGCTAGGACGGAAACCGTTTCGCCAGAATCTTTTCTCTTAGTCAGACGCGATGTGTATCCTATTTTTATTCCGAAATTAAGAGAGTGGACTCCCGTGCCTTGTATGTGCTGGTACGCACTCACACAGCTCCACATCACTGTATACGTACACGGAACTGCAAAGGCTTGCGTATTGTCCTATTTCTGTCTCGACAATGCAAATTTGAGACCTCTCAATAGTCGTTTCCGCTAGATAAATGCTCATATTTGTGCGCAAGCTCCTATAGGTAGTCTACTTTTGCTTTTTTGTGTCATAATTAACAATATACACCCGGATTATTTCGGCGAGACGTGTAGTAAATATGATGCGAATTACGTCGTGTTTGGTCTCGTTTTAACCAGAAAAACGTCAGGAATAGGATGGTAAAAGTTTACATTCGACTCGAGCCAAGTGTAAACACAGAATAAAAACCTCGATGTTTTAAATAACTGCAATGTTGGGTCCCGATTTTCTTGAGTCAAAGATTAATTTTTTTTTTAGAATGGGTGCAGAAAATTCTCAAAATTAAACTCGGAACTAATTTCTCAATAGGAGAAAATCAAACCCGTGGATAGAAGTTGTACATTAAAAGAAATTCTTCCGTTTTCATCCTGGTATGCGAAGAAACAGAGCACCGAATTCCTCACTCAATTACCCTTCGTGGTCCTCCTTGATCGATCCCCGAAAATGCGTTTTGTCAGGAACTTGGTGAATTCTTCAGCTTCCGATTGGATCCTGCTGGAAGTACAAAGCGTCGAGTCGCCAAAGGCAGCAAGCTTTTAGCTTTGTCAGCGACGTGGCAAACGCCCAATGAATTTCCCTCTGGTCCTAGGGGCAACCGATCGACATGCAACGCGCACAGTTCCAATTAAACTCGAACAACGATCACGATTGTACCCGTTGATTACAATTACCGCGAGAATTCGTGACTCATTCGCCATATCGGCCGTCTCTATTCGTTCGCTGATCAAAAGTCGCGGCGACGCTTCGCGACGAACCGCGGCACGACCTGCGTTATTACCATAATTGTGCGCTACGCGCAATTAAGTGTACTCATCATCGTAATCATGATCACCCATGATCATCATCATCATCATCATCTTCATCATCATCATCATCATCATCATTATCATCGTACGGAGGGGGATCGCGTTCCCTTTTGAGGGCGCTGTTTAAAAGGCCATGCACGGGCTGCAATTTCCTCGAATAATTGAAATACTTTTGGATGTGCTCGCGCCGTTTAATAAATTAACCGTTGACTGTAATTTCGACGATAATTTTCCCGGCAAATTGTACGAGATCTCCAGCCGATAAGCCGAACACCGAAGGACCACGGCCATTACGGAGAATAAATCAATCCGTATTAAAGTGAATCGACGCGTTTCTCCGTCCATCAGAAAATAGATTTGGTTGCTTCTCGATTTTTGATTAAAGAAGAGAATCGACAAAGCACCAGCGTGGAAGGTCGATTGGAAGCTCGTCGAATCGGATACTTTATGAAAATGAAACCACGATTCAATTACGCGACAGCGTCGTTTCCACTCGCGAAAGTCGTGCTCCATTTTGATCGTAACGATCGGTCTTGGAAAAAGGGCGCCAGATCGATCTCCCTCGATATTACCGCACCTTGTAATTCGTTGTATGCCACCGGGCGAGTAATTTTCAAACGTCGCCGTAACCTGTGTTTTTCTTATTCCCCACCGGAACGTATTAACAAAGTGGCGCGTCATTATGTTAAAAATCCTTTTGATCGTCCTACTTCAATCCGAGGAAAAAAAAAACAAAGAATTTAAAACTGGATATTTGGTAAATAATGAAATTGATTTGTAATTTGAAATAGTATTTT
>NC_071981.1:2460715-2470257 GCF_026283585.1 Hylaeus volcanicus | reverse complement strand
CTGCTTCTATATTTGGTAAATAATGAAATTGATTTGTAATTTGAAATGGTATTTTAATATTTGATTTGCCAGTCAAGATTCATACTGTTTCAAATGAATTAGGACCTGTTTACATCCAAACGCCCGCAGGCAACAGAGTGAAGTGTTATTTCAAATGGTTATTTCTTTTTTTGATTTCAGATCCCATCGAATTCGGAATGCTGCCGGGTGAAAGCCACGACTCGAGTCCCAAGACGTCCAGGCTGCAGTGTCAAAAGGTTGTACACGACCATAAGTTTGCAATTTTCATTTCTCCCGGTCGATCGCGATCCACGAGGCGCTTTCTTTCGTGACCGATGCCTCGTGATGGTTTCCTAGTCCCTTTCCGCCATATTGAGCAATGTTCCGCGTTGAAGACACCGGTCCCAAATCGCCATTCAACGATTTCATAAATAACCATTATTGTCCCGTCTAGGATGGCGATCCCTTTCAGGGCGGGAGGGAAACGGAGATCATAATTTCGGGGCTAGATGGAAAATATGTCGTGGCCTATTGTCGCGTGTCACGGACGCTTTGTACTCGAGGAGTAGAGATTCTCAAGCTGAAATAACCAAAACGATCTCGAGACGAACAAATATAGAGGATCAGCCTACGTTTCCTTCGTGACAGGTTTTAGGCTTCAATTTTTTTCGCAACACAATATTTCCCCCGCGCATCGATTCCTATAGTTCGTAAAGTTCGTATCTAGCGGCGGAGAATAAATTTATTCGACGTAAATCATCTGTAAAACGCCGCGAGGTGACCATTCCGCGAAGTAAAAATGTTGTCTACTTCAGAAATTTAAACGCTAAAAAGCTCGTTCGAAGTACTACCGGTAGAAGAAAAGTCAAACCTAAACTCAGATCCTGAGACGACCAAGCTTAGAGAGTCCAGTCTACGTTTCTTTAGAGACAGGCCATCGGTTTCGGTATTTTTTCCAAAACTTCTCGTAACCATACTTCGATTCCTAGCCTTCCGTTCTTAGGGTTCGCGGTTGAGATTAAATTTATACGACGTAAATCGCCAGCGAGGAAGATGGCCGACGCGGACTGGCGCCGCGTAAAACTGCGGTTGTCGATAACGAATTTCCAGCGCGTGACACCGCGAAACGGCAATGAGGAAGTCGCCTAACCTGGAAGACCACTCGCGCGAGTTCGCACAGGCGTAAATTTACGCTCGACCCCGATGGGGAAAGGCGAGAATCGCGAACGGCAGAGGCGCGAAACCGCACACGGCTACTTTTTCACCTCTCCGCCGCTGTCAACGTCATAAACGTCGATGGCCAATCCGGTGTAACTCCCGGGAGTACCTCAATTTGTTGCTTACGGGAAACGCGAGTCGATGAAAGGCGTCGAAATGAAGATAAACTTCTGGTGAAGGGAAATTAACTTTAATTCCCTTGTACAGTTGGTCTTCGAGGAATCTTCGAGGAATTAAAGGGAAGGGGACTTTTGCAGCCTGTAGATTTTTACAGAAATACCGATTGGAGTTATCGTTGCGCTGTATTCAATTACAGTCAGTGCAATATGCAGACAGCGGATCTTTATGCAAAGTAAAATCTTCGCAAACTCATTTACGAGAAAGAGTGTTTAGAAATTGAACCAAAAGAGGAATTTATTTTACTCTGGGAGTGCTATAATATCGACTTTAGTTTCAATATCTTTTTCCAATATCTATGAATAAATTCTAGGGGAAGAAATAATTAACATACCTAAGTATTTTTAAAACAGATTTTGCGTAAGTTAAAGTTCATTAAATTGGTTGCTGTACGAAAACGTCCCACACCGACTGTATATATTTTTAATTGGAGCTACAGTCAGTGTAATAAGTATTCGTACAGGAACCATTTATTTGAAATGCGTTACTGTACGAATACTTTTTACACCGACTGTACGTACCTTTCTATGAATTTTTGAAGTCTGTGAAGTCTTCATCGCTTAACAACCTAAAACCGAGCAAAAAGGATCGATTTTCAATAAAATCGATCCCGAATCGACGTGATTCCATTCGCCATGCAACCAAGTCGAGGTCGGATCGCAATAATACCTCGCGGCGCAACAATAACAGCCGTATCATCTCGCGCTCCCATTACACCGTTATAAATCATGGCTCCGCTCATTTTCGTGATTCGAGGCTGGGCCCTGGGCCCGACGTACTTGACGTGTGGGGTCAGCAGGTCGCTGGGCCAGGTGAAACGTTCGGAGATACAAAGGTACAGAGCCTCGACGAACCGCGCTGATCCGTTCTAGATCGCAACTTGGACTCGCGAGACTATACTAAAGCTTATGTCAATTTCGTACGGTTGGACTGATCTGACTTGACCGTTCATTTTTCTTTATTCGATCGTCAACTTTCACTTCGGTTGATTACGACTATTTTACCATGAAAATCATTAAATTTAAAATTAGGAAAACTATCGGGTTGTTCAGAAAGTTCGTGCCAATTTTTGAGAAAAATTCCAAGGCACGCTTGAGTTTCGATATATATTTATTGCAAAAGCATGATTTCTGTGACTTTATATTCAAACATCTAAAGATATTTCTGCAAAAGCTGTTCGTGTATTTAGAAGAACATACTTTGGAGAGGGCCTCCGAAACTTGTCGATGTTATGTTTATTTATTGTTATTTTTGATTCTACGAATTATAATGTATTCAAACGTATTCAGACCTGTACCACCTATCAAAAATTGTCACGAAATATCCAGACAACCCGTTAGAAATGTAAATGTTACATATTTTAGTAACGACACGCGATCGACGTAGAATTGTTTATAAAATATCGGAAAAAATGTCTCGCACGGCACCGCTTCCATGTTACGAATCGAAGCGACGACTGCAGAAACCGATTCGAACGATGCGGCGATGGGGGGCGGGAGGGGGTCGGGTAATAACGAAAACGCGGCACGTGAAACGGTGTCGAAGTGGGTCGACTCGATTTATCGTCGAATCGCACAGACCGTAGGAATTGCGTTACCATCTGTACACGGTAATAAATATCCCAACCACCGGAAGTGAATAGGTATACGCGTTTGATGGCAGTGTATATCGCGGACTGTTTGTTAAGCACATTTTGGGGTCACTGTAATCGATCGAACTATCGCCTGATTGAGACCAGAAATGCAAACCTTGGACCTATCGAGTTTGCAGTCTATTTGGAATTCCATTGAATCGATCAATTCTCTCTATGGCACCGAGAAGTATCGAAGTCGCATTATTTTATTTTAATTCTCGTTTAGGCGAGGGATGGACAACATTTTATTGGGGTGTTAGATAATGAAGAAACAGATGGGAAGAATTTTGTTTTAATTCAAGTTCTGTAATGTTTGTACAGGGTGAGGCAATAACTATTAGTTTCACAGAAATATTTGCTCGGCGGTGTCCCTGCTGATCTAAATCTAAAGCTCGCAGCTCGCAGGCATAAAAATTACTGTATTATTTCGTTTTAATTCTTGAGAATGATCAGAATCGTATACACAAATTGATCGAAATATTTCGTAGACAATACTGGTCCTTCATTTGTGTCGAAGCATAGCAAATAGAAGAAGGTCTTCCACGGAATATTCTACGACCCCAAAAAATATTCGCGCAACTTTATTTCTCGTTTTTGAATTCTCCAGCGCAAGCACAGCACTCGAACGTTTCCATACCGAAGGGTTAACGGCGCGATATTTAAACGAGAGACTCTCCTATCCTCTAACGCACCGTTGACAATCTGTTAGGCTCGAAAGAAATGGACGCTGTTTACGGTTCCAATAATCGTTTCCTTGGGAAGGCACTTTGAGCGAGCTCGACGCGAATACTCCCACGTGCGGCCGGTTGCAGATTTAAAGGGCGTTTCTATTCGAGGCCCGCGCGAAAAAGGGCCGTACGCTTACACCCCGGAGGCAAGGGAATATTTAATAGAAACTCGGATGCCAGAAATTCCTGATTGAACGACGACTGAGGTACGTGCCAGTACATGGCTCCTCTGTCCCGCGTGTCCACGCCGGGAGATAAGATCCGGCTGGTTGTAAGCTTTTAATCGATGCTATCCACTTAAAACAGAATTTACGGGACGTGTTTTCGATAAGTACGCACACGCACGCGTGGGTACCGGCGACGACTCGACGGAAGTTGTATAGGATTTTTACAGGGGACTTATAGGTATTAAAGTTACACGGGTCGGCGGTGCTCGGGTGGCGTGTAACTCTGGAAAAGGATACATTTCAGCCGCGGTGGGGCCGGTTAAATGAGAAAACGAATCACGAATTAAATCGTAATGCTCTTCCTGGAAGAGTGAAAAATCATACGGCGATGCTATCGTGCCACGAAACTCGATATAACTTCCAGGGAGTTTTTTCTTTCTGGATGGTAACGCATTCACGGACACTCGTAGCTAGTCAAAGTCACGCGGAATAAATCATTAACAGCTGGTTCGCCATGTTTCCCAGTGTGTACGCGCGCGTGTTAAAGGTCTCGGATCCTGCAAATGGCTCAAATTTTTCTCAAAATTGTTCACGCGATAATATACGAGACACCGATGGCGCTATTCCTCGATGGCGCTGTTCTCGTATCTTCGTCACGCGCTGGCCAACTGAGAATTAACGATCGTAAAATTTTAATTAAGATTTCCTAATCCAACCCTCTTGCCACACCCGTTAATTACAATGAGACGTTCAATAATCGCCTCGCGCCGAGATTTACACTTCGCGTCAGCCAGGTCCCGTAAAATTTCAATCACCATAAACTGTAGCGTTTGCCACCAGCGTGGAATCCGTCGCTTTTCAGGATTTTTACGAGCTCGGGTGTAATTCTCGTGCAATCTCCCGCCAGTTAATCGAGCCTATAATCTCGCCGAATAGACCATTCTTAAATATCTGACCCCAGCCGTCCCGGTGTTCCCTTTAATTTCCTTCGACGGGGCCGGGGTGAAGCAAAGGTAGCCCCGACGCTAGAGTAGAGACGAAGATCGTAAAAGCTGCGGAAACTATTCTTCGGAAGCCATTCAGATTTCCCTGGGGTGAACGAGAAATTCCTCCTCTTTCATTTACTCGTGGCTTTCCCATTTCTCGGTGTTCGTGGAAACGTATTTTACAATTAACATTGGTTTGGGACGAACAGCTTGCGTGCTATCTTCAGAATTGGGAGGGAAGGACTCTTCAAATTGCGGAAGGAAACTTTAATTACATTGCAAGGAATCGGAGGGGAAGATTGTTTAGGTGAGAGATTGACAAAATTTTGTTGGAGTATTAGGTGACGAAGAGACAGAATGCATTCAGGATGTCTATTTGACTGCATAGGCTTATTTATTTCCTCAGTTTGATCCACTTCCATAGTTCAAATTCGTGCTACTCAGGCAAACATACAAAAAACGAATAATGGAAAATGAGCAAGCTTGAAAATGGAAATTCTATAGAAGACAAAATACAAATCGTCCCCATAGATCAAATCCTTACCCAACGTTATCCGTAAATGGACTCATCAAGCACCAAGTTCATCCAAGTTATGTAAACCCTCGTACTATGTAAACGCTCACTGTTCCTCATCCGACCCAGGCGAGGAGTTTTAGCACGCATCAGCGAGTGCGTGGATTTTACGATCGTTTCGCCGCTCGATGCAACGCCCTTTGCATGCCCTCCCGAAGGATTCCAAGAATTGCATAAGCGTTGCGCGGTGACGCGTGGGCAGCGTGCATCGACGTTGCACCGAGAGCTGGTTGCACGTGGTAGGCCAGGCGGAGGTCAGGCAGGTGCGTGCCGTGGGGTCAGGCAAAGAACGTTCCCTGTCCCGTTGCGGATATCGTGCCGCGTGTCGACGTGTACGCACTTTCACGCGTTCCGCGTATACTCGGTGCGTTCACTCGCGTCCTAACCATTGACCGCTGGACACTTGGAAATTCCGTGAAAGTAAACCCTGGAGGGGGGCTGAATGTCGATTTCGTTTAACCCTGTTACATCCCGACCATTCGTCATTCAACATATACAGCTGGGTGAAAATTAATATTATCATAGTTCCTATGTACTTTCGATAAATTGAGACCTTGGGAACCAGAGTCTAACATTTTCTTTTTTTAAATTGAGTTGTAGCCTAAAGCTGAGAGGATGTTTTATGAAACCAAAGCGACGTATGTTTAATTTCCTCAGTCATTAACAGATGGCAGCATAGAACTGGTTTAGTTTGGTATAGTGCGAACTTTGAGTTTTGGTAAATAGGTCCAATCTCTTCGTTCATTCCTTTAATTAATTGTGTAGTATAATCTTGATCATCGAAAGACTACATGGAAGAAAGTGAGAAGAGAATATTACATAGGAAGCAACAGAAATTAAAAATTAAATGGTTATATTAATCAACGTAAGTCATAACGAATTACGTGCAGGAAAAATACGATACCGAAGAAGATAATGTAGGATAAGGTGAACACGAAACGTATCGGAACAAGAAAACTTAAACCGAAATGTAATGATAAACGTAACTGAATATTACATAGGAAGCAAAAGAAATAAAAAAGTCAATATGTAACTCATAACGAATTGCATGCGAGAAATGTAACACATATTGACACCGAAGAGGATAATTTAGGATAAGGAGAACACGAAACGTATCAGAACGAACAGAGGTGTTTTTCAATCATGTAGAAGCAGGACAAATTGACTTCTTATAATTTAAGGATTGCGGCACGATTGATGATTGCACTGGCTCTGTACCCAATTGAAAAGTGAAAGGCACTTTCCACGCATTCGCACAGAGACTTATTTATCCCGTTCAATAATAATAAAATTCAAGCGTATCTGCAAACACAACAACAAACGTTTACATTGATATATATTTATTCGGTATGAACGATAAATTATAATTACGACGTGAAATATTGGAGCACTTTCGTTACATCCAAACAAACGTGTACGAGTAAGCACATTTTAAGATAAACGAGGAATTTTATAGGCTTGATACATCTACGATAAAGTAATGTTATCGTTATAATTCACTAATCAACGAATACAAGAAAAATCGCCAACGTTACTCGTAACTTTCGAGTGCCTAAAAAAAGGGGCCAGGATTCGTGAAATTGCAAGCCTGATGGTTGGGCGAACAGCATTCAGGCGCCGCGGAAGATTGGAAAGAACCGCGATTCATTCGTCCATTTGCAACGGAAATGCAATTCAATAAAATTCACGTAAATCTTTCGGAAGCGACGTCATCTCGCCATTGTGCGGGCCATTTTTAAAGAATATTTCCCGCTGAATCTAAATAACCAAAGCGCTGAACGGGAAATCGATTTTTATTGCGTTTCAAAACGTCTCGTAAACTTTCGTAGCAATAACAATTCCTTTCTGATTTACAAACGTAGCACGCCTTCCGCGAACGAAACGCTCGATTTTATAGGACGATGGCTAATCAATTGCCGGCTGAGCGCCGCAAGGGAGCTCGAGAGCAGTTGACCCTAGACAGCTTCACTTCAGCTGCATCCTACGCTGCGCTCGGACTACTATGCAACATTGCTAATCTCGGCTTCGTGGTCTATAAGTTTCCACTTCCTCGTTCCCACAGTGTGCAACCTAATGGCCGATGCGTCGATTAATCAATCGTCGCGAACAAGAACGTTGTATCGATTCGTCCACGTCCTGAGTAAAACTATCCTCTCCGATCCTTCGTTCCGATCTTGCCAAGTGCAACGTGACGCAACCTCTATCGATCTTCGATTCCCGCGTTAAACTCCGGCCATGAACGATCAATTAATCGATCGCTTATTGCGCGGTAATTAAGACCAAAGAGGTAACGAGTATCGCTGCAACCTTTTAATAATCTTTAATAATTCTGCGGGAACTAAAGTAATTTTGTCCGTAATTATTTATGAATAACCTTCGTAGACTTCTTAATTCGCTTCAAAAATTCGCGAATGCAACGCGAGTTCTCGAATCTCGTGGAACGTTTTAATTACAAGCAGAAGATCGATGGAGCCATGGTAAATTTTAATGAAGAGGTAGGTCTGCTTTGATATTCAGCGAAGAACATTTCCAAAGACATGACAATCGTACGTGAAGCACACGTTAATAACAGAAGCGTAGCTTGCTCGAGTTCCGCGGCTCGCTCTCTTCTTAATCATTAGTCTCCTTGCAAAAAGAAAGGAATCCTCCGAAAGAACGCGCAGCGGACCCGGCTGCCCTTATAGCCGCGAGTGACGAATTAAATTAATATTAATCTGGAGCATATGCAGCCATCAAAATTCCAGCTTATGGGCCGCAATCTGCATAATTTCAGATTTCACAGATGCCCCCCTCCCAGGCTTTTATTTCGGCAAATACATCTGCGTCTCGCGACTTATGCTTGCCACGAGAACCCTGGAAAAGCATTTTTCTAGCTATGTCGTTTCTTTTACATTCGATTCAAACGAATACATTTATAATATGCTTTAATTTTTAATCTTGTCGTATCTTACTATATATACGTATATTTTGTATATATGAAATTTTATCCGTGTTTATGTATAACATATTTACACATGTATACATATTTATGTATAAAATTTCACCTGAATATACGCTATCAGCACTCGAACCCTTGAAAACTTCATTTGCGAATCTTCGTATTTCCACTAGTATGTAAACCTTTCTATCACCAACAAGCTCTGGGGCCCTCACAAATTTTTCACCGGAATTTCATCGAATCCCTCGTGTTTCCGTCCTCCTCTCGACAGGAACAGTACGGGCGCGCGTTTGATCCGTTCAGCGCCGAGGACAACGACAACTTCGCAGTTCCCGCTGGATGATTTGCGGCGGCGCGGTCGCGATTCCTCGTTTTCTAATGCCGTGGCTGGAAACCGGGCGATAAATTAACGGCGATACAGGCCGCGATAAAGCGAGAACTCGATCGCCGCGCGAGAATGAATCGCAGGCGCGTGTTCCTCGCGGAAAACGAAGAAGGATGGGGCGCAGGTGTAGATGCCAATATAGGCGTAGGAAACTGGAGAACGAAAGGATTCGTCTGCGAAACTCTCCGCCATAGGGTATCCAGGGACGAATTATGAGCTCGCCGTGTCCATCTGCAATTATAATGCTGGCCTAGACATGGCGCAGGGAGAAGTTGACAAGTCGGACGAACATGACGACCACGGGAACGCGATGATTCGGTCCGTCGAATTTATGGCTGCCTCTGATAATTAACTCGTTCGGCTTGGACGCTGAGAAATTGCTATTTTAATCTTTTACCTTCGGCCGCGAGGATTGGCCAGGCTTAGTCGGGGTTAATTGATCGACTACGATTGGAATATTGTTGACTTAGAACTATGGAGAGGCGAGGGAGGAAGACGATTAGAGAGATGATTAGTTTCTTAAGTGAATTCGGTTGCATTCTTCGATTTTATTGTGCGTTTGCTGGGAGATATATGGGCGTACCTTTCATTTTTAAATTTTACGAAATTAACTTGTATGTACGCTCTATATTTATTACAAAAATTTGTCTAGTTCAAATCAATGCTTCATGTTTCTAAATAAATTTATAACACATATGTATTTGTGAAGTATATTCATTTATGAAGAAAAATTGAT
>NC_071981.1:2458558-2460705 GCF_026283585.1 Hylaeus volcanicus | reverse complement strand
CAATAGAGGGTACGAATACTTACGGGACTGACTGTATATAAATTTGTCACCAAAGAATATTTTAATTGAACATCGATCGACAGAAGTATTCATCAAAGAATTATAATTGAATACCTCCTTTCACGTAGAATACCTGGACATAATCACACATAATTCACGATAATGGATCATTAAGAAACAATTGTTCGGAATCCGAAATACGTTTAACCGCTAGAAAGCATTTCAACGACGCGTAATTATTCCCAGAGTCGCGGCAATTCGTAATCGTAACCGCCTCTCCGGCAAATGAACGCCGATAACCATTGCCGTTTGATAGTTCAACCGGCGCAGCAATTTTCTCGGAATCGAATCGCGATCATCAATCGCGAACAGCGGGCAGTAGAAACACCTCGTTCCTTTTGTGCCCCGGAGGATGGCACTCTATTGTGCTCGGTCTCTTCCACGTTATATCATCGGTGCACAAGCGGAGGAGTCCTGCGTCGCATAAAGTCACGTCCACGGGCCACCCGCTTGCTCTACGGACCAACTGCTGCCCACTCGTGCTCGCCGGACCGAGTCGTGACTTCGGTCTCGCTAAAAGTTCAACCCAGTCAACGAATCGACCCCGTTCCGCGGCAAAACGCGCGGCTGCGTTCCACGCGAAATGTTATATCGGCTGCAATCCCTCGGTTAAAGTGTGTCGGTCGTCCAGTCTAAATGTTTCGGGGACGGCGAAAAGCCAGTTGTTGCCGATGCGGCGGGAGCTGGTTGAAATGGCTGGATCACGGAACGGAGTGAACCGCGGTTGACCCTTGTACAGCTTCCATGAAAAATCCGTGTTGGACAAAGTGGGTTGGCAGAATCGCTCGTACAAAATGAAAAGCTTGGTATGAGTCAGGTTCTAAATATTTGTTTTACAAATTGAATTCATTGATGGGTTAATTTTTTTAATATTTTGGGTATATTATTCTTCAAAGTTATCTGTTGCAATTTTCACAGGAATCTTTAGGTGAAATTAATAACCCTCAAGGGCTGTAGTATGCGAATTTGCAGCTACAGTGCGGGTTTAACGATCCCGAGGGACCCGAGTTGTAGGGGAGAGGGCAGGTCCCAATAGATATAGAAATAAGAGATATTGTGAACAGTGTTAAAACTATGGAGCAACGAAAAGAAGAAGACTGAGAGCAATATACAGTCAGTGTAATAACTATGCCTGTATAGTTGAAACACTTAAAATAACTGATGCTGATACTGAGACGAAATTAATACAAGTTTAATTTAATTTGATGACATAAATTAGAAAGAGTATGGAAGGAGTATGTACTTACAATAACCATCAAGACGTACCATGTATTCTACAATCATTAAGAGTCACCAACTCTCCAAAGAGTATCCAGCTGAGACTATCCAGCTCTGTAGTGCACCACGGCGCAAAGATTATCGACGTTGACCCTTACACCATTGCAAACAAATTCCAGCCCGCTCGATATCATCGGGACCCATTAACGGAATCACCTGAACCCTCCTGGAATCCACGATTTACGCCCGGAGCTCGTGTTAGGCGTTCTCGGAAGTCAGGTGCTCGCTCGAGAGTCGTCCCAATTAAGGACGCCAGGAAGAAATGGATCGAGCTGGTATCTCCCGAGACACTGTTTGACGGTCTGGGAATCGCGATTGTCACGGCACAAGTGCGCACCGTGACGATCGGCTCGGTTTACCGAACCGGAGGAAACGGAATCGTGGCAGAGGGGCCAACGGATCCGCGACAATACTTGGATCGTTTCTCCCACGGTGTCAACACGAGGTCCGTGAAAATCGCTGGAGGATGTCTCGAATCGATTTCAACGAGACCAGGAATTTACGTGGGCCACGGTCATGCATCGACGAGGATGAACCAGCCCGATCGATAACCAGGTTTAAGGACACGAACGGTGACGAACGCGAGAAGTAGAACAGTAGAAGTAGAAGTAGAAGTAGAACACCGAGGACACTGAAATGGACAAACTCAAATTTCAAACATAGATTGAGAGCATCTGATTATGTTAGAGGATGACACTGCTATGAAAATGGAGAATTAATTTCAACTCGTTACGTTTCAGCACTGTGATGAAGAAATTTTACCACATAAGAGAAAGTAGAACATCGAAGCCACTGTTAAAATCAAATTT
>NC_071981.1:2447797-2458548 GCF_026283585.1 Hylaeus volcanicus | reverse complement strand
AAGAATAACACTGCTCCAAAAGTACAGAGTTAATTTCAATTCCTTACATTTCAGCACTGTGATGAAGAAATTTTATCTCATAAGAGGAAGTAGAACATCGAAGCCACTGGCAAATTCAAATTTCAGGTATAGATTGAGAGCCTAGCATCTTATTATGCCAAAAGAATGACACTGCTCCAAAAGTGCAGAGTTAATTTTAGCTCCTCGCGTTCCATCACGAATAGAAATTTGATCACATAAGATCTTCTTCTTTATTCCTCCCAACAACATTACTTCGAATTCAAACAAACCTCCAGAGCATACGATCTGCATACTACTTCCTCTCAAAACAGTTTAATGTCGAGTGACCAAGCCAGTGGTCCTTCCATCCACGTTTCGAGAATCACGAAAACCTCCACTTCATTTCGTCGCCGAGTGTATGGAGGAATAAAAGAAAGAGTCGTCGCAGGACGGAGCAAACGAGGCCCTCGGAACTACGAAGCCTCGGGTCCGTAACGATCGAAGCCAGCCCTCGAGATTTCTTTTTTGCAGATTCACCGCGTTGCGTGCCCATAATGTCCCACGAGCTGTCTTCGTGCGGGCATGTCGAGCAATTTCGAGATCCCTGGATCGTTCGTCCGAATCGTCGCAGCGTGAACTCGTCTTCGCCCCGCCCTGTGGGTGCAAGCGAGAGGATCCCGGGCCCCATAACCTGACGAATTAATCGCGGACGTGGCTACGCGACCGTATCTTGCCACAAACGTGGGACACCCCTTTTTTCGTGGCGAGTTTTACGGAGTCCCGTCGCCGGACGTGCGGCCAGCCTCGCGTGGACGCTTCAGCTTCCTTTTTCGTCCGTATCTTGTTAGCGTAACCCCGCATAATGAGGCGTAAATTGCCACGGTGGATCCTTCCGACGAACAGACTTTGTCCGCAGTGGCGTAGCTGCTGGCGAGACACGGACGGGGAACGTGTTCCTCTGCGGTGCTCGGCGACCCGTGTGATTGCGTGGAAGTTGGATTGTTTGCATCGCTCGGGAGTTGGGAAGTTATCGCGTTGATAATATCCCGGGGCGAGGGGCGATTGCAGACGACTGCCGTGGACGTATGCGTGAGCACCGTGTGCACTTGCATGATGAGTTTTTCTACAGTGGATTATGGATGATTTTTGGGGGTGGTTGTCACTATAATTTCCTATAGTATACTCTGTGAATACTTTTTTTTTTCTTTTTTTAATTACTTTATTTAAGGTCACATCAGCTACAGAGGTTATTAGTGACCACGTCGATGATTACAATTTAATTATAATTAACACGTTATATTTCATTAATATCTTGATTAAATTGAGGAATTCGTTTCTGTTGGTACTCCCTGACATTCTTCAATTAAATGTTTTACTGTAAGGGATTCGTCGCAAAATACATTTTGTAGCAATGAGTCTGTGTGGCCAATTCTCGATCTTGATAGCGTCACTTGCAGTCTTCTATCTGCTAAAGTTGGAATTGTATCGCTGATCGAGTTTCGTGTTTGGTGTAGTTTCTGCATTATTTCTTTAAAAGAGGAGATTTTATTCTTCATTCAGTACACGAATATTTCCTTGTAATAGTAGCTACGTACAAACAATGCTCGTTATCTGGAAACAAGGTTTGCTGGACCAGTGGCCTTTTGGAATTTATGGGTCCAATTACCCGTGCCATATCAGAGTCAGGCCTCCCGAAGCAGATCATGATTCAAGGACTCCCCCTGGCCACCATTATGCTCTCCTTCTGGCTGAATCGCATTTAAATTCTTAAAATTGCCGAAGCTCGGCCGTTTCTTTGCGCACATTTGAAAGTTACTTCCTGCTGTGTGTTATTTGTTCGGGAGAAACAAAGTAAATTATGGCGTGTAAAAGTTCGGGGCGCGAAAGATCAAGGCGCGGCGCGAAAGTTGCGCAGATTATCCAATTTAGCCGATTTATAACGAGACAAACGAGGTTGCCGTGTGCCAGATGTCACGAGACAACGCGGCGAAGGAGGCGGCGAAACTTTGATGCAAACTGGCCCCCGAAGTGTTTCTCTCGTGTCACGCACGTGCTCGTGCGAAATTTTTTGTCAGAACGCCTTCTCGCCTTCTTTTTGGTACCCCGTGAAACGGCTAAAGTGTCGCTCGATATAATCCATTTTCGAATGTGCCCACGTCATCCGACGCCGTTAATAAACGAGCCCCGACCTTTAAATCAAAGCTGTGAAATCGATTTGCATCTTTAGTAATATTCGAGAAATTACTGGCAATTTTCTGGCAATCCTTCTTGAAATTGCAAAACACTTCAGCCGGTGAAGCGATACGACTCCCTTTAAATCGTTTTAATTTTACGGTTGCGCGGATTTAAAAATGAACACCGAAGTGCGAAGAGCCTTAATTTAAATATGAAAGGTGAAACCTCTAAGGAAATCGTGGAACGTTAGCATACCAGTTTCGTACGTCTACCCGAGCAACAGGAAGAAAAGAAAAATTTGTTTATTTGTTCGCGCCGGAGCGTTCGTGTTGGTTTTGTTTATGTACATATTCTATATGCAGCAGAAAAAAAGGGAACAAGGAGTTTCGGGGTTGGAACGCGAAGATTGAATTAATTATACAGTGCGTTTGGCAACAGGTGTCAGAAACTTTAGGAGGTGATTCTGACTTTACATATCAAAACAAGACGAAACTCGGGAATGGCGAAATTGGATTGCAGGTTTCTTCAGATTTCGAGAGACTGCATTCGAGAGATTTTAGAATTTAGAGAAAACTTTTCTGGGCACTCCTTGCCATTTGAAATATTTTCTAAATTTTCATACTTACATATTGAGTACAGTAAATAAATATTCTCTCTATGTATTTTATATTCATTTGGTAATATCAAAACGTTGACTGCCATGCTAGTACTCTTGGAAATTTCCTCTGTGATTAAGTTTTCTTTAGTCTTTTGGAAACTACGTAAGACATTTAGTGTAGTATTTATTTTTGCACCTTCAAATTTATTTTCTTTGATACTCAGAATCGATTCAGAACTCGTACAGAATTAATTTGTTTAATTCTTCAGTGAAAATTACTGTCACCCATATATAAGTGACGTCGCTATCAACATGTTAACTTAATCAAACGTCTTCAATATAGAAGTACGAATAGAAGGTACGAATATTTATCGACTGTATGTAATAGTAGATAAAGTGTATCTATTAATACAATTTCGTAGCCGAATGGAATTTTTTAATGAACATTTGCTAGTCGTGCAGACCACCAGACCTCAATTTTAAAAATCGTTGAGCCGCAAGGGAGGAATCGAGCCACTCGACGCGTGCGAATCACAGGCAGTTTGAGAATAATTTTAGATGAGCTGTCGAGGATAACACGATTCGCAAATTAACCCGGCACCTCTCGCGTGATCCGAACGTTACCTTAATGACCGATTGGTCACGCACCACGGAGGTGCCACGACGCGATTTATGATCCCATGTCTTAATCGTGACCCGCAAATTATCACCTCAACCGAATATCCGACGGACAATGGGTCGAATTCGCGCAACATCCCGTTTTTGTCAATCCCTGTCCGACTTCTTCGAACCTCTCTCGAATCCTTGGAACTTTAACAAGGGAACCCTTCCACTAGATTTTTCTTCCAATAAAGTCCAGTTTTCGGTTCCCACGAGCCACTCGAATGCTCCCCAATACTCTCTAATGAATAACGCCAATAGTTTTCTAAAATTCCAGCATCCATTCGAGTTTCGCGTTCGACTAATCTCTCATACATCACGCGGCCTGTAATCATCGCCCCGAGAGCTGATTCCGCAGGTTTCCGATATCGGAAATAGGTTGGCCTTCACGGAATCAAAAGCGGTATGTCGGTGCCCGGAGCGAGAACCTGCAGCAGCAACAAGTAACCTGGCAAGACGTTGGCTACCCTATGCATACAGAGTGCTGCTACCAACCTGCCGCGAGGGAAGAATTTATTATGTGATCTAATTTAGAGCCGCGTGATATATGGAGGTGCTCGCCTTTTCACATAACTTCGGCAGCGCGGAAACTTTATGATTCGACGATTTACCCGCGAGGCTTTCAGGCCTTCCGAGAGACCGTGCTCACGGTTTCAACATTCCCTCGTCGCTCTCTCGAAAGCGACTTCTGAAATTATTTATTTAAGGGGGACTGATGTGTCGAAGCACGCAAACAACACGGACCTTGTCGAGCAATTAGTCTTTAGATTCGTTTGATACAGATGTACGCGCCGAGATTAAGAGAAACAGGATCGGTGTAACCATATTTCAAGGCGCGACGAGGAGAAAGTGTCCGGATGGAAAAGAGGGATAGACGTTTTTATTTGTTTGTTTGCTGGCGATTTTCGAACGTCTTCATTGGTCGTTGCGGTATCGCCCGTGGGTTGAATAAATATTCGTATGTTGCAAAAGATGCAGAGCGATAAAGCGCGCAGAGGTGTAACTGAAGTCCTCTTTTCGGACTAGCATCTTCGAGTATATATCTACACATGGAATACATGCAAATCGAGAAGTCTGGAGTAATAATTACAAACTTTATCCTCGGTTTTGCTCGTATCGTATAGCAGTGCTCGCGATACAAGGACACGATTCGAATATTCGCGAATGGGATCCCAATAGCAAACAACCACCGCGAACGTATAATTTCCCGAAAGGACGGCAGAACGTGAATGTTTGTGGTCCGTTTTACCCGATGGGCCTTCTATGTGGTAGGCCAAGTAAGTACAGGGTACCAACGGAGGACATTCCGTTTCGGAATTCACAAGACCCAGCGGACGGGACGACGAGTCGGTCGATTCAGAAAATTTGCAGGCCGGGGCCTCGCAAATTTGCGCATAAAGACGTAGCTATAGCCGCCCGGAGGACAGGGTTGCAGCTCGGCCGACGCATTCCGCGGGCGACGCATGGCGGAAACGTTGCGTAATTGCCCTGCGCACCTGAAACGTTTCGGAGCATCCCTCTCGGGCCGAACGAGCTACATAAATTTCCCGGCAGTCGCGTTTACAGCGCGTAATTAGTTGGAACTCGAAAAATTCGGTAACAGGGAACGGGGGCAAGCGAAAAAGGGTTTATCGATTCGCCGCGGTGAAACGGATCGGGCCGGTGGATCGGCGGAGAATAATGCCGAGGAACGCGCAAATTGAATTCCTGTTTGACGGAATTTTTTCATTCTCGCAATTACACGCTGTTGTGTACAAATTGATACCGATGCTTTCGAGATCGACGCGAGAAAGAAGCGAGCAGCGCTCTGGGAATAGTTTCTTCGATAGCATAGAGTCAAAGACTTATTTCAGAAATTTTGTTAGTGACTTACGTTGCAACGCTTCAGGAAAGATATATTTATATTTCTCGTTCTTACAATAATTCTGGAACACCCTGTATACGTTCTCTGTTGGGATCACATTCTTCCATGATAGTAAACAGTTTGTCAAGATGCACGAAGGCTTCACTCGTATTTTTAATCTACTTCTTCTTCCTCACTTTCATTGTGTATTTTATCGTTACTCAATCGTTGCTCAATTAGGTATTCATTTGACAGCGGTGCCCAGTGAGATTCAATCAACTCGTTAACATCTTCATTATTGTCATCCAAGTTTAGCTCGTTCATTAGGCTAACTATTTCATCTGTGATTTCTTCAAAATGTATTAAATCACTTGTCATTTGTGGGCATAATTGTTTCCAGGAACAATTTTTCATTTCATCGCATTCTTTGGCATTTGTTTTTGCCTTAAAAAATTGAAACTTTTAAAATGTGCGAAAATTGAGGGCCGTCTGTAACACTAAAAAAAAAGCACGTTTCCAAAGTTAGATTATTTTTATGTAACGCGATTCCTGTCCGCACATTTTGCAACGAGATGGGGCAGAGTGCAAATGGTTGCAAAGGGTCTCATTAAAAATATAAAAAGCTTGTATAAAGTATCTGCTTTTAACCATCAATCTTCGTCTGAACCGAGTTCTCACAAATCCGTAAAGTTCCGTGTCTCCGTCGCAATTTCTGACGCACGCCTGCGCCACTTCAGAAGATTGCCATCTTCTCCAGTAACTCGATGAAGCAATCTATTTTAATGATCACCTATCACAGCGACTATTCCCCGGTTACCTAACCCGTCGCGGTGACGAATGTGGTACGACGATGGGCGTGAGTGTCGAAATTAAAACGTAGACAGGGTTGGTTTTAAAAACCTCATTGTAATCGGCCTCGGGTAATATACGAACCGACCCCGGCGGATCATAAAGGCTCGATAAAAGTATAAAGATCGCCACGCTCGAAACGCTCTAATCACACGGCTCTGGACGCGCAGGTAATTTGCCGTGCCGTCGTTCGAGGGCCCCGTAGATGGACGAGAACTCGAAAAAGTAATTTTACGCACTGTTTACACTGGCCTCGGTACGCAACGAAGCACCAGGAGTTGCGTACCGAAGATCCAAGAAGCTATCAACGTAAATCAATAACGGGAGCACTTTGGCGGCGCATCGGCCAGCTGCTGCCGCAGCCCTGGCTGGCATTCCATTGGCTATTGCTTTTTCGAGGCTTCTACTCTGCAAGGAATCGTATCGACGACGCTGTAAATAATAATCTCGTGTAACTACAGGGTTCAACTTGCGGCCTTATACTTTCACCAATTAACTAACGTTCCACGGGACACGCTAGACCCCTTGTTCGACGATCCAGTCTCCTCTGACCATGGAGCGATGATGCAGGAAACGATTTTCTCGCAACTAAGTAATACGGCATTTTAGACAAAGACGTCGGAGTTAAGCAAGATAATACAATCGTTTTTAAATACGCGTTACAGTTATATTAGATCATTTAATACAAAAAACTACAGAAATTTTATAGCGACTGTATAACGACTGAAAGGTGGGAAAATATTGTAAAACGAGAGAGATCACCTTTTCTTATAGCACTTAATCTTTCATTTACTGAATTTCTCAAAAGTTTTTAAAGTTTAGGCGTCCATCTTGGTCTCCTGTCATCTTGTACAGTTGTCTCTAACAAACTTCCAAAAGAAAAAAATCAACAGATTTCACGCTCGTCGTAAGAATCAAGAGATTGGGAACGTATGAGACGTCCTAATATTCATTTTTCGAGTCTCCTTCTCTAGTTGATTCTGAATAATTACTATCTTGAATGAATATCTCTGAAGCATTTCAACTTAAAATTTTGTTTTTTTGAAGCTACTTAGCAGTCTCGCAAGAAAGTTTTCGTAAACGATGAGATCAAATTAATTTGCCTCCATTACCGAGGAGTAATTACTTACCCCTGACCTTGCTTAATTACGGAGCCCTAACTAAACGAGGGTTTCCGTGGTCCGGGAGCGTTACAAGTTCCGCGTGCAATAAACAAACCGCCACGTGGCACGTCATTCGACCGTAAACACGCTACCCGAGACCCCCGAAGATTAAACTCAAGCCTACCGAAGAGATTGTATTCGTTTTATCCCGAAGATCGCGAATGGTGGGCAATAAGAGCATCCGGACCCTGTCTTCCTTTCAGCCCAATGAAAAAAAACAAACGAAATAAAAGGACGACCGTCCCCGGGGGTAGGTGGAGAGGGGGGCAGCAGCATTGAAAACTGATATTGAAATTACGTTAATCGATAACCATAAACCATAACTCGGACATACAAGTGTGACGCCGGGCGTAATTTATCTTTCGCATCCGCGAGAATGTATTCAGTGATTTCGAGTGCTGGTTCTCACGTCCAGCTGTGCAAAGAACGGCAGCATACGAGATCGGGCAAAAATGATTTAGCTTCGACAGTCGCGGCCGGCTCGATAAATCGTGGCTCGATTTTCTTGTAGCGGCAATCATAACTCGCGATAAAATACGAGACTTTTTGCCGTCCACTTTGACGGCGGTGGACTAGCTCGCTCGGAACGTTTTATTTTACATTCTCGGACCGAAAAGTCGATCCAAAGAATCGTCCAGATCTCGTCGTACTTTGAGAGACTTTGGATGTACTTCGGAGGTTAGCGAGTTGTAATATTATATATATACACAAAAGAAAGAAACACTTGCATTCAACGAAATCGTCGATGACCATGAAAACTCGGAACGAAACGACCTTGGTCGAAAATATTCTTTGCGATGCAGCCTTTGACGCCATTCCCGCGCAAAATATTTTTCGTACGATTCCATGCAGGTAGCTCCTTTCATTCCGCGTAGAAGCCAGTCGTCCCGTTCGCTTTTTATCCGCGATTTGTAAAAATCTGCTTATCCAATGGGAGAACTCGTAGCCCGCATCCTTCGTTTTGTTATCAGAATGTTACACCTCGTTGCGGGTAATTCACCACGCTCGGATACCCTCGTGTAACGACGCGAAATCCTCGATTCCCGTTGCTTAACAGCAAGAAACGCGTGTTAACATTCGCGCACGGGGTATAAAATCGCGTGCTCGAGGCGTATTAAAATTCCTGGTGGCGCGGACCGAACGGGGTGTTAAGTTGAAAATCCTCGACAACCACGACGCTGGCGCGTCGATTCCATGGAAGCGTGAAAGTGGCCTTTTCGCGGCGTTTATTGACAGGAACAGCGTGCCGTTACAACATGTCACGCGCGAGATGCCCACCGCGTGTCCCGTCCGATATAATCAGCAACCAACGCGCGCGTTTACACGTGTGTCACATAAAGATGCTAATAGTATGGTATTATCGTGTCCGGCTGGCTATCGCTTGCCGCGCTCGAAGCCGTCATTACTCTCTGACAGGAGCCACCGAGGAGTAACGCGGCGAGATTATTCCTGTTTCACGAAATTCCCGTTCGGTAACCACAGCTGTCGCGGACGATTCAAACGAGCCGCGCGAGAATTACACGGGAATTATCCACCTAAAATGTCCACCGACCGCGCGACGCAGCTGGGGGAAACGCGAGGTATATAAACGTGCATTAATCGCGGTACTTATTGCCGCGTCACAGCTGGGGCTAGAAGATAATTCAAATCCTCATTTCAAACTTCAGGGATTTTTAGTTTTAGCATTTTCTTGTGCATCGAAGGCTTCGTGGATTTTTATTTGTTGCTTTGAGAAGACTCGGGTGGGTTCAAACGTTATTTCAATTGCGTTGCAGCTAGAGTTAGGATGTGACTTTAACTGGGGCTGGGAGGTTACTCAAATCCTGATTTCGAACTTTAAGGATTTTTATTTTTAGGATTTTCCTATACATCGTATGCTTTGCTGATTTTTAACTGATTTCAAAAAGGAGGTTACTCTATTCGATGTGTATATTTTTTTTTATTTGTTGCTTTGAGATGACTCGAGTATGTACAAACGTTATTTGAATTGCGTTGCAGCTAAAGTTAGGATGTGACTCCTCTTCTTGCTGGAAGCTGCAAGAGCTATAACTCCTTAAAAAATCAATTTTGCTTCGCGAAAATAACGTCAATAAACCCACATAGATTTACTTCAACTCTATAAAGGAAGTCTAACATCTTTTTAGTATTCTATAAAAACCTCAAGAGCCTTAAAATACAATTAACCGAATTGTACATTTTTGTTTACGATCATCCCGTCTAGCATTTCTCGGATGCGTACGAAAATTTCCGCTGGCACCCAAAGGGTTAATTTTTGCGTATAACACTGCCAACCGTAAACGTAAATATTAAGATATGACGCCCCTCTCGCAACAAGCGATTAAATAACCAACCCACGAGAACGCTCGCGGAACTTTTCTTACACCTCGGTCTCGGTCAGCCACGCAGCCGTAAACTCCGATTGTTATACTCCAGCACGTCCCACGAGAAAGGCGGATCAAAGGAGGAACGGGGCGAAAGTACGAAGAGAAGCGTGCCCCGCGAACGTGCAGCTCCGCGAAAAGAACCGTCCCGGGGATAATTGTCTTCCACGTGTATTGTGAGTTTAAGGAATTTTTTAATTAATCCCGAAACTCCTCGAACGCGGTGA
This sequence comes from Hylaeus volcanicus, assembly GCF_026283585.1. Classification (NCBI taxonomy): domain Eukaryota; kingdom Metazoa; phylum Arthropoda; class Insecta; order Hymenoptera; family Colletidae; genus Hylaeus; species Hylaeus volcanicus. Next base: position 2,448,652 of record NC_071981.1, on the reverse strand, counting down.
AGGCACGAGAGGTCCGCGTCTTGCAGCATCACGAGCCGATCGGGAGCAAGGCTGCGAGTGGCCATCGTGGACGTGTCGGTCCGGTGTAGGCGGAGAGAGGGTGAAAGAAACAGGTAGATGAGGACGGGGCGAGGGTGGGGTGGCGGAATCGAGAGGCTTAATTAATGAGACGTACGCGGCAGCTGCAGATACCAAGATGCATTGTAAATACACCGGGCCAGAAAAACTATTGTCCCCGAACGAGATTTATACGTGTCCCAATTACACTCGCCTCGGACCGTCCAATTTTTTTCGTTCGCTCGAACAATTCGCTGAGAGCCCCCTTTTTTGCATGAGGCGAGCCAACGATAACGCTCGTCGGGGCCCGGTCAGGCCTGATCGTTATAGGCGAGCGCACGCGAGACAACAAATGTCCGACCCGAGGACTCGTAAAGCTCACCCACGCAACGACCAAGCCGCACCCTCGCCTCTCCCCTCCCCCTCTTCGTCAGGGTTTTATCAATCGAACAGAGGAAGCGACCGGGTTTGCTCGCAATTTGTTTCTGGGATATTGGGCAATGACGGCGCCCGCTCGTTTCAACAGGTGTCGACCGCCGCTGCGATTTAAATAACCGTCGAATATAATGGCGGAGATCGACTCGACAGCGCGCGGGTTAAATCCTGCGGACATTGGAGAGATAGGAGAGGATATTGAGATAGGAAATTCCTTTGATTGGGTTTCCCAGAAACCTGGCAGGTTTGGTAGTCGATGGGAATTGGGACACTGCAAGCAATGAAGCCTTTGGAGAGGTTGAATTTAGCTAGTAGCTCTGCTTCCACTCTGTAGAAGCACGATGAACAAGGATTCCCAGTGTG
>NC_071981.1:2440623-2447787 GCF_026283585.1 Hylaeus volcanicus | reverse complement strand
CTTTGGAGAGTTTGAATTTAGCTAGTATTTCTGCTTCCACTCTGTAGGAGCACGATGAACAAGGATTCCCAGTGTGGCACCCTTGAAGAACCATGACTTTTGTGTCGCAGGCTTTGGGAAGTTTGAATTTAGCTAGTATTTTTATTTCCACTTTGTAGAAGTACGATGAATCAGGATTCCAATATGGTATCCTTGAGGAACCATGACTTTTGTGTCGAAGGCTCTGGAGAGTTTGAATTTAGCTAGTATTTCTGCTTGCACTCTGTAGAAGCACGATGAACAAGGATTCCCAGTGTGGTATCCTTGACGAACCATGACTTTTGAGTTGAAGGCTCAGGAGAGTCTGAATTTAGCTAGTATTTCTGCTTCCACTCTGTAGAAGCACGATGAACAAGGATTCCCAGTGTGGCATCCTTGAAGAACCATGACTTTTGTGTCGCAGGCTTTGGGAAGTTTGAATTTAGCTAGTATTTTTATTTCCACTTTGTAGGAGTACGATGAATCAGGATTCCAGTGTGGTATCCTTCAGAAACCATGACTTTTGACTCGAACGCTTTGGAGAGTTTGAATTTAGCCAATATCTCTGTAGGGGCAAGGTGAACAAATATTCCAGTGCAGTATCCTTGAGGAACCATTACTTTTGTGTGAAACAGTAGAGAATTAGGAGGCAGGGAAATCTATTGTAAAAGGAAGTGTAGTATTCATCGATAAACTTTAAAACTAACATACACACCTACAGCTACAAGTACTGTTTACTCGAGCAATAACTTGAAGATCGAAAGTAGTGTTCGAGCAACGACGCCGAAAGAACTTGTTAATTCCCCGTGGTGCCCGGAGCTCCGGCCAAATTCGAGATTAAATTCATCAAAATCCAATTCTGAGCGAGCTTCGGGCAGCATTGCTGCGAATGAATAATGCATAAGTAGCGTGCAACATCTTATCCTGGGTCTTCCTCGCATCATTCACCGGGTCACCTTGACGTCGACTGATTTGACTTAGCGGGATGCTTTTAGGAGCGCGTTCACGTCAGTTTTGCGAGGGTGTCGGCGGAAAGGTAACCGGGATCGCGCGAAGAATTAAACGAGAATCAGCGGTTCAGAGGTGGATTCGAAGTGAGTGATTGTAATTATGAAACAGTAGCGAGATGCGCGAGCCTGGGGTTGGAGGAAGAGAGCCGATGCTTTTCTACGAGGCATGTCGTCCTCGGGCGAATACCTGCAGTTCGGAAGTTGACTGCAGATTGCAGCTCGTGTGCACCTTGCACGTGGCGAGCGTTTGCCCTTTTTGGAATATTAAAAAGAAATTAAGCGACCCTCGCCTCGTATTTTACTTGGCTCTTTTTACGTCTGTTAAGTGTCGATGGAACCTCTGGCCCCGAGGAAGCAGAAGGAAGCATTTGATCGGTGCTCGAGTTTGGAGCTGCATAGATGGGGAGGTTTGGTATTCGTTCATGGATTTTTTCGGAATATTAAAAGGAAGTTAGGTACATTTACAACATCATACTACATACTGCAACACAGTATAAAACAGCAACGTACAGTATAAGGCAGAATATTTCAGCAAAATAGAGCATAATACTGCAAAATACACGACATTCCAGCATCGTATAGCATTGTACATAGTAAAAATCATAATGCTACAAGATACAATGTAATTATAGATATCAAAACATTGTATAATACAACAAAATAGAGCATGATACTGCAAAATACACGACATTCCAGCATCGCATAGCATTATACATAGTCAAAATCATAATGCTGCAAGATACAATGTAATATTATATATCGCAACACTGTATAATACTGCAAAATATAGGATATTCCAGCAAAAAGAGCATAATACTGCAAAATACACGACATTCCAGCATCATATAGCATTATACATAGTCTAATAACATAATGCTGCAAGATACAATGTACAGCACCGCAACACCAACTAAACAAACCGCTAGAGGGTGATTAATTCGAAGCACAGCTCACCTGGCAACCTTCCTAGGATCCCCGAACTAGTTTCCTAATCTTTTCTTCTTTCTGAAGTCCCCTATTCCAGACTACCGTTTCCCACCCGCGCTAAAGAGGCGAAAAAGACGCGGTGGCACGAAATGGTCTACCCACGCGGGTAGTTTCGTAATAACGGCTAAGTAGGATCTTTATATTCCTAGCCGTGAGGCAGACCAAACGACTGCCTCCGGAGCTCGGGCGAAGGGTACTGCGGGGGAGGGGACCGCGACAGCGCGGAAAAGGGAACGAAGCGGGGGCGAGAAAGGCGAAAAGAAACCGAGAGAGCAGCCGAAGTGAGTCTCATTTTAATTAGCATCAGCTGGTGCGACGTGTACTTAACAACACCGGCCTCGCCGCGAAGAGGCCGCGAGCGACTTTGTCTTTCTTCCTCTTCGTCGTCCTCTTCCCGGCCGGGGCCCCGGAATTCCTTGCGAGATGTTTTATTCAGGGACACCGCGGGCCTCCGCCGGGGCAGAAACGAGCTGCTGCCCTTCCTCGAGCCGTTTAAATGCGCCTGCTCAAGTAGCCGCTACCGCAATTTGCATACAATCCGCGCTGATTCGGCGCTCGGGCGGAAGAGGAGGAAAGGCACCCACACTCTCCGCCTGGATCTTCAACGAACGAGCACCTTGGCGTACGCTGAACCGCCCCGTCGCGTTTCATGATTCGATGGACGCGTGCTGCGCCGATTACCTGGGAACCTGGAGATGACGGTGGATTGTGATTAGGGCTCGGATCGACACCTGTGTCATGGGAATGCTACTTTGGAGGCATTTGGGAGTAAGAGCAATTGGAAAGCTCGTACTGCAGTTTTGTTAACTTTTTGAGGGCGAGATGTAGTTCGGTTGGACAGTGGCAGAAGCTTTGAAGCTGGATGGAATAGTTCTAATGCATCGAATGAAACTTCTGAACCGTGCAATATTTTCTGAGACACCCCAATATTTCAAATGTCACATCGAACCGTAGTTCTTCTTACCTAAAAACTACATTAACAGACTTGACACTCGAGTCAAAATTACGTGCATCAAAATTCGACATACAAAATAGTAATAATACTTTATTTACGGGCAGTATGCCTTTGATACCAAATACAATAACAAAGAAATATTCAGAAAAATAGATTCATGATTCATGAAGAAGATTAGCAGACATATTAAGGTTGTTTACGGTATGGAGGAGTATAGAAAATATTATCGTTTCTAAGCACCTTTTTGAAATATTAAATTACAAAGACATGCATGGACACCTGCTTGAGAACACACAATACTTACCTGTAAAAATACAGAACCACTCACAGAAGAAAACTTACACAAAATAAACCAGTTACTTAAAGATACACATATTTGGACCAACATCTACCAATAAAGACAATCATACCTGTATAAAAGAGTCGCTAATAGTCAAACGTTTATGCGACGATAAATATATAAGGAAAAAAGAAGACTTGACACTTTTGGTGTTGAACGAAAAATCCCAAATCCCCGCATGTGTATCAGTGACACAGAGGATAGTTTACACCCGTTCCTCCGAAGATCGAGAGAATATCCTCAGGGAATCGGCCATCGATCACTTCTCATTACTCGGCTCGCTTCCGCAAACCCACTCACCGGTACCGAGGAAAATTAATCGTATTCGCGAGCGCGATCAAAAAGTGCGCGGCAACGCCCCGCGACGATCGGGATCTCGATCTCTTTCGCCGGCTAATGCCGGCCCGATCGACATCGATCAAACGAAGAAACGAGACGGCGAGACGGCCTGGTGCCATTTATCATCTCCGTTCTGATAATCGATCAAAACGGTTCACGATGAAGCATCGAGATCTCCACTCTGGGATTTCAGTAGCGCCGCCAGTGACGTTCCTATATGTCCTTGCGTTTAGTTTAGCATAATTGACGGAGGATCGCCGAAAATACTATCATTCGCCGATCTACCGGACCCGCCAGTTGACATAACCGCTTATTAGCGCGGGGAGGAAAGGCAATGCGTCTTTCCTCGGGAGCCAGGCGTGACCGACAGACAACGACGCCCGTTAGCGACCGTCAACGTCACCGCGGATTAATATTTTTCACGCTCGGTACGTCTTCATTCCGCTGGATAACGGTTTACACGTATTGTGCCACCTTTTTCAGCCCGGCTTCTCCTCTTTCCGCCAATTTCTAACCGTGACTCGCGGTTTCGGCCGCGTGCGTTTCGCGGAACGGACCCAAGGCCAGCCGACACCACCCTGCATGAAAGGGCGTCCTTCTTATTTCGGCCACCATTGTTCTGCTAATTTTAATTAGAACCAAACTGACCACGGCTGCCTGGACGAGGGGTTGAATGAAAGGGCTCTACATATACAATGTTATGCAATTCGGGAGAATGGTTCTCTGCTTTTTCGTTGGAATGAGAATTCTTCTAAGCAATTTGCATTGAAAGTGACATGGTATGACTTAGAATTCTGAACAGACAGTGGTAAATTTATTAGAATGTAAAAATCGTGGTCGGTGCATTTTTAAAGAAAATTGAAAGCGATATGGTACGGTTTAGAATCATGAATAGATGCTGGTAAATTCATTGAAATATAAAACTGTGGTCGGTGCATTATATAAAAAAAAATTGAAAGTGATATGGTATGACTTAGAATTCTGAACAGACAGTGGTAAATTTATTAGAATGTAAAAATCGTGGTCGGTGCGTTTTTAAAGAAAATTGAAAGCGATATGGTACGGTTTAGAATCATGAATAGATGCTGGTAAATTCATTGAAATATAAAACTGTGGTCGGTGCATTATATAAAAAAAAATTGAAAGTGACATGGTATGACTTAGAATTCTGAACAGACAGTGGTAAATTTATTAGAATGTAAAAATCGTGGTCGGTGCATTTTTAAAAAAGATTGAAGAGAACTGCCTCCCTGTGTTCGACGAAAATGCGAGCCGAAACGCTCGAGGAATGACTCGCATAACGCCTGGGAGATATCGGAGATTAAGGACATGTCAATTCCATATGTTCTTAATACTTTCACATCAGTGGCTACTCACGCAGATGACAGATTCTTCGATTAATCAGTATCCATCGTTGCCTGGATTGCATCTCGCGTTCGGCTGACCGTTCATTACTTCCTATTTCGATCTCCCAGATGTCTCGCGATCGTTCCGTCGCATTAATAAAAGTCCACCGATGCAGATCCGATCGTGCCTCCGCTTCCTATCGTTTATTTTTCGCGTCTGAATACCGTTCCGTGATCGATCAAGAACGCGTCATCGGCGCGACCTCGTTCTAAATGGAATTTTTTTTCCGTTATAGGAATCTAGACAATATAACGGCGGCTCGATGTGGCGAAAAAAGGGAACTGGAACGGTAGGGTTCATTAATTACCCTGTTGGGCTCTATTACACCACCCCCCCCCCCTCCGTCCTCGTTCGAATCTCCGATCCACTGGTTGATGGCTATCTAAATTGACCGCGATTCGAAACCGCGCTGGATCGTCGATCAAACGGTTTCACGCTGGCTCCGATTTTTAAGGAGATCATTAATTAGTCGGGCGGTATGTATTTAGGCGATCGCGCGAGTGTCAGGTGTACTGGTACTTGGCGAGCATTGCATTATGTTCGTTACGTCTATCTCCGATGCGATCTACGAGCGAGAAAGGCACGCCTCGGGCGAGAGTGCCCAGGGGATACCTGCTGCCATATTTAATCAGATTTGGGAAAGATCCGACGACTGTATTCACCGTTACAAAGTAATCACGCGGCAATTACGCGATGATTTCACGGTATTACGCGTTAATTGCGCGGTTGGATGATTAACGATTACGGGACACTGCAATTACAACGGTGATAGCCACGTGTGATTACATTGTAAATGACAAATGCAGTCAGGTTCGGTCGGACTGAATCTGTTATTTCAAGTTGGTTCGCTTTTTAATGTCCTGCTCGATATAGACAGAATGCTAAGTGTAATTTCCTGTGTTGGGTAGAGTGGTTCCAAACTGAAGCAACATATTTATGTAAATGACAAATGCAATCAGGTTTAGTCTGACTCAGTCAATTCATTTCAAGTTCGTTCGCTTTTTAATGTCCTGATGGATGATACCGATCGATATATACAGAATGTTAGGTGTAATTTCCTGTGCGAGGTAGAGTGGTTCCAAACTGAAGCAACATATTTTTATAAGTGACAAATGCAATCAGGTTTGGTCTGACTGTGTCAATTAATTTCGAGTTGATTCATCTTTTAATGTACCGATTGATATATAGTTAGGTGTAATCTCCTGTGTTGAGTAGACTGATTCCAAACCGAAGCAACATATTTTTGCAACTTTTCCAAACTTATCTTCCTCGACATTTTACCTTCGGGATTCTTTTAATTCGCGAGTGGTAGACCTTGTCACCCACATGTGGCCGACGTGGCGGTGAACTAGTGGGTTTACCTAACTCCTCGATCCTCCATCGATCCCATTAAACGTTTTTGCGGGTGTCCAGGCAAGTAGTCGGTTCCGACAAATTCTTTCTGGACGTACTGGGTGGTGCCGGGAGTAGATCCTGCTTAATGTATGCCGTCCGAATGGAAACTCCTTAGCGCCTAAAATCGTCTTATCGGCGATCGATAGCCGATCGATATTCCGCGGCAAGTAGATGGGGATCGCAGAGGGCCCGAAAGCGCAGAGATCGGAGATCCCATCGTGTCTGATGGCGGAGAGGGAGATAAAGAGCGGCCCTATTGTTCTTCAGTTGAGCCACGCCTCGTGTCTGTAATTACAGACAGGTCGCTTCGAGGGAGCCCTTTGATGTCCGCGCCCGAATGCGTGCGCCCTTCGCATAAAAGGGCCCCGTAGGACCCTGTACGCGATCGATCCTAGGCGAGGGGGAAGATCAATCGATCGGAAATTAAGGATTCGCGACGGAGTCGCTGGTCTAGCCTCGCACTTTGCCAGCTGGGACCAGACATAGGCGTGGATCAGGGATCTAAATAGTTCCAAAGGGGGATTATTATTTTTTCATTTTAAGATATATGGAAAACACTACCCCTTCTACTAATGTCGCTAATGGCCCTAGTCAGAGCAGAATTATTTAATAGAAACAGAAATTATGAGGTGCAGAAGTATGAGTCAAATGTGAACTCTTGTTTCCTGCTCAAAATTAATTTTTGGACCACTTTCACCCAATCTTCATGCTCT
>NC_071981.1:2433154-2440613 GCF_026283585.1 Hylaeus volcanicus | reverse complement strand
CTTCATGCTCTTGGAGCCTAAAGCATCCAAGTCCAAGGATTTATTTCCAATAATTCATCGAATGAATTTCCTAAATTCGTTTCTCACGAGCCCTACGTATCTCACAAAATACCAGCAAAGAAAATTGATGAAATCGAGTTTCTTCGCAAGATCAACTTTCGCCTTTCGTATCCATCTGCCGCGGATTATTTTCCAGTAATCTGACGACTGTTAACGCACCAGGGATGAAGTTCCCCCGGCGTGTTGAGTTATGTGACGTAAACGATATGTTTTCACGGCGCGCGGCCGAGTTGGAAAATTAGAACCGAGCCAAACAATGCGTTTCCGTGGTTTATGTGACAACTAATCGCCGTGGCTGCGGCCCGTCGCTGAAGGAAGACGAAATGGCATACCTGCCTCGACGCTCGGAATCATAACTTCTCGGGCGTAAGTCAGTTGGCATAGGCGTTACCGGTGCCGGTAAAAGTTATGCGTTTAGGAAAGTGCCGGGTACCCGAAAGTAGCGTCGACGATGCGCGTTAAAGCGTGGCGAGGCGTTTCCAGCCGGACAATGGGGCCCTGAGTTACTCGGGGAATCCTCGTAACTCAGACTGGTGGAATCAAAAACGAGTTACGAGAATAGACAATCCCTTGTCCTCCACGATTTCCTGGCTAACATCTGTGCCATGTCTATTCCATCACGATAGATTTCATCTGCTGATTGGATTTGTTGGATTCATCGTGGACAATGTTTGGGAATCTTATAATAGCGAAAACTATCGTATGTTATGTGACGAAAAATACTTACAGTTCAATTTTATGGTAATTACCATCCATGACAAAGCAAAAAAATCCTTGTTAACTCATTCACTACTAGGCAAATTTAAAACTTTTTGCTTTGATGTGTAATCTAGGTTATTATTTTGATTATGAAAAGTGATATTGAAGTTATTTTTTTTGCAATAATTCGTGACGCAAAAGGCATCTTATCCTATGTGTCCTATTAGATAAAATATTTACCCTAAAATCTTCATAAATGACATACATACATACATTTTGTCCATTTTAAAAATAACTTTATTAAATTTTGAAGAATTTAATTTAATAAAATGTTTAATTAACCCATTTATTTGCCAACTACGTGATGTCTCGTAGTTCAAATTGAATGCAATTACTCAAGGGATAAGATTATATCCTTTCGAGTCACGAATTATTTATTATTCTAAGAAAGTATTCGTACTTCCTGTTTCACACCTATCGCCACATAATTATCCCCTAACATTATAAACCTCAAACAGCCATACAACCGCAACAAACGATATCCTCCAACCTCGTCCTACCTAAAAAAAATATTTCGCTTCATTAACCCTACTTTCCACCATTTTGCTCCCAGCCAGTGCGTCGTATTTTTTGCGGCCGCGAAGCCCCCGTCCTCGATGAATCTCCGCGCGAAGGAACGCGATCGGGAATACCTTGGAAGGTAGGGTAATGGCATAATCTACGTTGGAAGGTTGCTTCGAAGGTATCGGATTACCTTGACCTACCGTTCAGGTTTCTATATGTCGAGCAATAACCAGTAGCCGTTGAGAGATTATCACCGAGACCAATCCTACGCTAAAAACTTATTTCAGCGTGGTGCCCGGTGGCTGGTATGGTAAAAATATCCTTTCGCTGGGGCTGCGTTCGCCGGCTTTTGATCGGAGGCCGCCAATATCCTATCGACTATCGCCACTAGTTACCCAGGTCGACTAATAGGCTCGTCTCCAATTTCAGTCGATAGTTTTTTGCGATCGTAAACGCGTTCCAGATTAACGTCCGTTGCTTCGTGTTCCGCAAACCCAATTAAAAGTCAGTCGTATAACGCGTGCCCTTTGACTCCCGGTGGGTTTAGGTAGGGAACGATACGAACTTGGAAGAACGAACCCGAAGGTGTGAAATTGTCACGCCCCTGGACATATCGGAGCAATTTTTTCCCAATGAACAGACAATGGTTTCAATGGTTCGTTGATATTATTAAACTCCGAATATTAAACTCTGTGATGTAGAGATTAAATTTATTATTGAAACGAAAGTTATTTGGTAGAGCGAGACTTCTTTTCGTGATTAAACTTGAAATATCGAGCGTTAGGAAAGCTTGAATGAATTTAGTAGAAGATCGTGAAAGAATCTTCGACTCGGTTCTGTACATTCTTTCAAATATTTATTCGTGATCGCTTGTAGTAAATTTCGACGAGTATACGACACACTTGATTTATAAAGGGGCTGAGTGTAGGTAGAGGACGATAAAAATTATTCCTGAAGAATGGAATAATTGAGAAAGCTAGAGCTAATGGCTGGAGACTTCAATGACCGCATGAGGGTCTTCACAGCAGGGACTCTTCGAGTCTTCGATGATCCAAGTCTTGAGTAATGAAACAAGATCTTCATGGAAATATGAGAATCTTTTGATGAAGTTCAAGCATGTCCTCACTTAGATTTACATGGAATATTACGTTTCATATAGATAGAAAAGGAATTTGGAAGAAGGAATATGAGTTCTACTTCGTGTTGTGAATTAATTATTCTAAATGTTTATTAGAGGGGTCTTGTAGAAACAAGGGTGACCTTAATGAAAGATACTGCTGTAGATGGAAAACGATAATAACTGTCTCTGGAGAATGAAGTTCTGGAAGAAAGCGTTTAGGCAGTATCTGGAGACTTCAATGCTAGCGTAAGACAGTTCGTATCGCAGCTATACTTTTCGTAGGAGATTTACGCATCACAAGTAAACTATATAAAGTTTAAAAATAGTAAAACATAATTTCACCCCTCAGAGGCTGTAACATGCGAATATGCAGCTACAGTACGGGCTTAGCGACCCCGGGGCACTCTAGCTCAATGGACAGACGCGTGCAAAAGGCAAGACTAACGCAAACATAATGCACAAAGTTACGATAACGCGACTTAAGCAAAAATTAAGGAATTACGTGAGGCAAAGTAATGCTAAGAAGAATAAAAATAATTGTATCGCGATGTATGCAATATGCATTGCAGTTATGCACTTAGAAAAATCAAGCGAGCAAAATTTCAAAAATATACAGATCGAGAAATCACAGATCGACGGTTTTGTTTACTTGGATAATTAGAAGGTTCGCGTGTCTTTTTCTCGAGGAATAGTTTTAGTTGGATTGTTCCAAGATCGTGGCGCGACTCGAAGCCGTCAGTAGGGATCGCGGGCAGGGTGGTTTTAAAATTGGCCCGACCTTTTTGGCTGGATGGAATCATAAAGATCGGCGATCGCGAATGTAATGGCATTCCCTGCTGAGCATGCCTCGTCGTAATCTGTGGGAAACCGGGGTCCTGACCCCACCACGGACGAACGTGATTCTGCGAGTGCAAGGTCCTCGCGATTCACGGTTCCTTTTCACGAGAACCACGCCGGGAACTGTTTCGCAGAATCTTTACAGCTAATAAAAGTTTCTGGAAGAAAATACGCCGGTTGTTATCGTGCCAATCACGCGTAAATTGTTGCGCCGCAGCCCTGAACTAATGATCGCATGTTTTCGCCACGTCCGAAGTCATCGACTATTTCACGTCGAAAATCGAAGAATGTTTTATTGGAGAAATTGCGAGGATATTTGTAATAAAAACTCGAAAAGGAACGCAAGGTCTATTCACCGAGGAAATGAAACTATTCCAACAGCTGCAACAATAATTGAACATTTATTTCCAAGATTGATTCAATGATGAAGCAAAAGTGAAATTAATATTGAAGTGAATCAATAATCGATTGCTGAGAGTTTCAAGGGAATAATATATTTTAATCGAGAAGAAGATGCTTCATTTTGCTATATTAGACAATGTATTATGATCTGTGTTATTTGAATATTCTATATTTTGCAGTACTATATTTTTTGTTGTATTGACAAAGCGAGTCTTCAAAATTGACTTTGCTTAAAACGCCTTCACGAGAGATTCCTCGGCCGTCCTTACAAAACCACGTTCGAATAATCTCCTCTCAAGTTTAGATCTTATCGTTTGCAACTGGTTCGCGTACAATATACGCAAATCACGAACAAACCTAACGTATTTGCATATCATTTACGGCCATAAAACATTATTAAAGGACGCGCCATTACGCGGCCACTGGTGCGCATCCCAATAGGTCCCCAGTTTAATTGGCGGGATAAGCCTTACGTAATCAATTCGTGCGCTAATTGGAATTATAGGGATATCAGATTTGGGTAATTAAGGTAGGACACACGATTATGTTGCACACACTCGGTTGAGCAATTAAGGGTACGGCGAACGTTCCAGCGATCATTATGTTTGCGATCGCCGCGGGGAAACTTAGAGTTGTCGAAGTTATTGCTTGATTATTATCCGTAACCACTAAATACAGTACTCTCGGACGTGCACGTTGCGAGTAATTACTGCAATTAAAAGGATTGCTCCTCGAGGCGTGCCTTTTCTGCGATCTCTCACCTCGCGACGCGCCATCGAACGAGTTGAATGAAGATCGGCGGTTAGGCGTCTCGGTGCGTTTCATTGGTACTCTTTAATCTCTCCGACGCGCGTGATATTTGCTCTTCAGAAAATGTTGTTATTGCAGCAGAGATTTACAAACGCAGACATTACGTGTATCTGCGATGTCGCGTTCAATAACACTATCTTATGTTACGGATAATTCGATTAAGATCTAATTATTATTTCTTTGGTATTATAGCTAGGGAGCTGTTTTCATTTCGCAATGGTATCATTGCCAATGCAAGCCTTCCTTCTTCACAATTAAAATATATTATTCTCATTGAAACTCTTGGCGATGTATACAAAATATTCCACCTAAATAAAGCATGATACTGCAAAGTACAGAATATTCAAGCATCACAAACCATGATACAAGGTATAATAGCATACTGCAGCAAGATACAACGTTATTCTTCGTATTGCTACACGGTATAATACACCTTTATGTTTGTACTTCAATGTGTGTTAAATAGACCCTGTAAAAAGAAATCCTATTCCTTTTACGATACTCTGAAAATTAATTATCAAAGGTAGGCTTTATTTTCAACCTCTAGAGTGATGCTTCCCTTACTTGTACATTTTTATCAACAAAGACCAAGTATTCTTGAGGTAGAGCTGAGAACCACTGCGGTGGTCAAAGGAGCCTAATTGAAAGTCAGTCAAAAGTGCCTACCATGTCTGGTCCCATGTGCAACAGCTTCTATCTTCGGCCAGTGATTCGGCAGTACCTTCATTAATCGCAACATGGACCTCCACGAGGGAGCGGTGCATTTGATGATTTTGTGACCACCCCGTATAAAATGATTTCTTTAATGAAAACACGATTAAACGTGATAGCAGATGGTAGGGCTTGATTGCTCTGTGGGCTCTGATGCCGTGTCCATTCCTCGCGAAATTAGCAACAGGTTTCGTTGAATTAGCCTCAAATAGAAAAAGAACGAAAGCTGTGTAGGCCCCTTCCACTCGCGAAGAATCATATCTTCTATTAATTCGTGCATAAACGCTTGCTTGCGTATCCTTTTGTTACCATAATTCGTTATTTAATGAACGGCCGACGAAAGTGGCCGAAACATAAAAGCTTCTTTACTTTATTCAACAAACTGTTATCGTTCTTCCTCGAAAGCAATTTCGCTTATGGATTATCGAAAGAAAAAATTGCATTCTCGAAGAGTACTTTGCACCTGTAACGGAACGTCAAGTAACAATGGAAATAGTGATTCAGCAACCAACTGGTCGCGAGGATGATTTTCATCATCATACCATATTCAGACATACAATTTGCACACCCGTTGAATATCGGCGAATCGAATAACGCCCGCGTCGCTGTTATTTCCGAAATTTTTACGAAAATGATTGATGAAACGCGCAGCTGATTTCCTTTTATGAAACTCTGTTTATACGTTTAACAGAGAAATTGAAAGGTGCAGGGGTCATTTCTGGCCGCTCCTCAACATTCTGCCAATAGTAATAAAATGGAATCGGAATTTATACATAATTTTAAAGCAGTATTTACTGGGAAAGTATTTATGCACTGAATTCTTTATTAATTTCGATCCACCTGCGATGATACTCGAAGAAACTCGAGAATTATTTCTCCTCCGAGTTATTCTCCAAGTGTAATGAATATGCAGCATTGCAGATGCTTTGGACTATTCTCGAGAGAAAACGAAGAAGGAAACGTTAAAATCTTTACGGTGACGACGAGGAGAAGGATGATGATCGCATTATAATTATATGCGCGTGCGGGGACCCCGGTTTCGAAGACGAAGCGCTGGTGAACGGCAAAGAACGGCGATTTTGCTCTGCATAGAGAAGTAGCATCTGTCCTCAGTGGTCCTCAAACGTGGACATCGAGCGCGATCTGCTCGCTTAATTAATTCGTTAAATATGGACAAGCGTGTCCTCCGATCCCGAATATTCTATATTATTAAATTTAATAATCGAATATTTATGTTCAAGTGGAAATTATCATCTATACTTATTCTATACTTACTCATTCTTTTGCTCTCGCATTAATTTTCTATTTAAAGTGCACATCCGGTCGAAGCAAAGTTCACCTTCGCCCTGTCGATTTTGCAAGACGTTCGATTCCAGAGGTTTTACAAATCCAAGCAAGAGCAAGGAAGACTGATGATGCAATGCCTCGATAACCGTCCACCTTTATAGCCCCGTGGTACAACCTGATAATAATGTAAACCGCAAAATCAGCAATGCGTCATACGTAACGCAGTAATAATGTAAATCATGGAGCGAGACGTTTCATCGAAATGCGTTTTACGAGTGTGCACCTGCTCTGCAACGGGACGTGAAAAGAATTCGACCTGTCCATCCGGCGCGCTTAACATGACGCAATTTCTGCGATTTACCGAAGACGAATACGATGTCGATCGACGGTATACATATATCAATCTGGAATACGACGGCTGAAATAAGTTCATTTTCTCGACTCGAATCCGTGCTTCAAACGTGAGAGTTCCCTAGAAATTATCAAACAGCTGATGCACGTAAATCTTGCTAATTTTATAAAGTGATATTGATTACTTGGACAACATAGGTACAAATGTTTGATAATGAGACTCCTGAATTAATTTGTAGATGGATAAATTGTTTATTTGGAAGTGCCAGACTAAAACTTGTAAAAATTTCTAGCAAGTTACAATTTCATCTCAAGACTGTTGAAGATTAGATATTTTCACTATCGCTATTCACGAATCTAATTCAAATTTACTTTCTTTGTCGTCTCATTTTTTGAATTAATTTGTTTAGTTTACTGAAAAGTCCTGTCACCCATTTCTGGCAACCACCATGTTCAAGACTGTTGAAAATTAGATATTTCTAATTTTGTCTTCAACCTACTTAATTTCCAAATCCAATCCAACTTTACTTTCATTATTTGAATTAATTCGTTTAGTTTACTGAAAAGTTCTGTCACCCATTTCTGGCAACCAAGGTGTTCATCTCAAGACTGTTGAAA
>NC_071981.1:2415556-2433144 GCF_026283585.1 Hylaeus volcanicus | reverse complement strand
GTCACCCATTTCTGGCAACCAAGGTGTTCATCTCAAGACTGTTGAAAATTAGATATTTCCAATTTTGTCTTCAACATACTTAATTTTCAAATCCAATCCAACTTTACTTTCATTATTTGAATTAATTTGTTTAGTTTACTCAAAAGTCCCGTCACCCATTTCTGCCAACCAACGTGTTAATCGAAAGTTCTTTAAACTTGGATACTAATTATACTTAAAATAGCCTGAAAAGTAGTTGTTCTGCAAATTGTATTCAGCACGGGAAGAAGGTAGAGGTGAAGTTGGCACTAATTCTGAGAACCTCTGTGCCACGTAGGTAAGCATCGCGCTTCGTGTGGTCCACATTGTCCGTGGTCAAATTACATGGAACGGGGTGCTTCTAATGGCAGTTCTCGTTCTCCTGGTGAACCAGAGGGACGAGGGCACTTGCCGCGAGAGAGAGGGAGCGAAGGTAAGGAGGAACATGAAAGGGAGGACGCCGGAGCGAAAGAGGGAAGAACCGAGTTACTCGCGGACGTGAAACAAAGAAGCGAAACGGTTTCGCGAAAACATAGAACGGAGAAGGGACGAGAACGGGAGAGTCTCCCTTTGATCCCTGGCTGGAGATAAAGACGGAAAACGGGGGAAAAGGGGAGACCGAAGCCGGTCATGCTTCGACTTTGCTTTGGTCTCGCCTCGAGCCCGCTTCTACCACGCGACGACCGTGAAGCAACCGACCGAAACACCTGCCCGCTTCGTTGACATGCAAGGAAAATTTTCTGAAGCGGTGCTGTCACCGCGAAAACAATGTGCAAGGTAATGCAAAACAGGTTCGGGGCGTTCGGAGCAATCGCTTCAATTACGCCTGGATTACCATCGCGGCGGGAATTAGCACTTTGTCGGCTACTTTGTACGGCGGAGCCACGAGTTCAGGATTCCACACACTCCGGAGCTTTGTCGTTTTTAATAAGTAACTATATTTATTACTTATACTGTAACTTACTTATAGTACATGCTATTTATGTTGTTTCAGTTTGCGCAATTTTTTGAAGCCGTTAAAATTACCCTGTACATGCAATTCTTATATATTATTTTGTAGCATTTGAGAAGCTTCTTCATATTTAATTATTAGCTATATTGATCTATCGATCGTTTAATTTCTTTTCATTTTAGTAAAATCATGGACAATTTTGAAACTCGAGTACCCTTACTGGAAGCAAGAGTTTAAAGCTACTGAATATAATATTTCCTTTGCTGCTACGGTATATCTCTTGCTTCCAATAGTGACGTAAAAGTACTCGAATCTCAAAATTATCCATGATTCTACTAAAACGAACAAAAATTAAACGATCAATAAATTACTGTATCTAATAATTAAATATGAAAGAGCTTTTCAAAAGCTACAAAGTGATATTAAGTAATTTTAATGACTTGAAAAAATTGCTCAAACTGAGAGAACGTAGCCAGGTGAAATAGTCTTAGAGACACTTTTTTTTTAATTAAATACAAAACTATTTCTCGAATGGAACCAAACTAAATAACGCATGAAACAATTGAATATAATTCATACGTAGCATATAACAACTAAAAAAAATTTGAGAAGTGTCATTTGATCGGTAGCAGTAGGCTCAGTGTTATTAATACAAGTATCATATTTAGGGGGATCTGATTGTCGTATTTTTAAAAGCAGCGTTGGTGGTCGCGATCGTAGTGGACCACCCTGAAAACCGTATTAGGTTAATATAGCACGCGAAAGCACGCTTATAATGACTGGATAGCAACGGTTATTACCAGTCGAAAGGTTTTGCCGCGTTTCTTCTGACCAATTGCAATCAGGAACACTGTCGATGGGCCCATCTTCCATGATGTCGAAAACGTGTGGAACGGCTTAACATCCGTGATTCCGCGGTCTGGGTCGATCGTTACGAGGAGATCGTGCTCGATCCATCGATAAACGCGCTTGATCCTTTTCTCCGTCTCGAGGAATCCGAGATACGACTTCGGTGAACTTCGCGATACAACTTCAACTGTATCTGCGCTTGAAATCTTAAGTCTTACTTCACTCGGAATAATACAAAGTGTAATCTTATTTATCCGAGGACGTTTATTACGAAAGACGAATCGATGGCAAAACAATTATTTTATAGGACCTTCGATCACGTTCGCTTCATAATTGAAAAATAATTATGAAAAGATGTTCCAGTCGACAAGTAAAGGGTTACTCAAAAATTGATTAACGAATTAAATAACTGATGGCTATCGTTAAGCGAAACCCGCCCGTTAAATGCTCCGAACCTTGTTCCTATTAGGAATCGACAAGGTGTAATCCGTGGTAAGACAAATCGATCGTTTAATTAAAACTCATCGCGCAGCGGGAACGTTAACAACCGTTGAAATCGGACGGTGCCCTCGTTATCGAGTTTACTCTGCTTTGATATACCCTGCTGTTCGATACACGAAGTCTTCTCTGAAGCTCATAAGACGACAGACATAAATTAGAATAGATTCGATCTTTCCACGGTAGGATCTTGTTTATAGACAGCGTAACTTATTCCACATTTTACATTTATTTCTCGATTAATTAAAGAGTTACTCTCGCGACTGAGAATCCTTCCAAGATCACTTTCCGAGATTACTTTCCAAGACTAGCCACTTACAGGGGCTGAAACAGCTCCGAGACCTCCTTCTTTCCACCCTTCGAGAGACTTGCACCACGGCTCGTGCTTACTCGGTTAATAGGCCGCATTAATTTTGTAATTAAATCGTCGCGGATAATAACAGAGCGCTGCGGCGGGCGTCTCCGTCAGCCTGCAATTCCAAGTCATGACGAGATTATTAAGGGCCAATTACTGCGCGTTTCATTGGCGGATAGAACGCGCCACAGGTTTCGCCCAGTACGTCGATTACCGCCCTCTACTTACGCTGACAGTGATTTATGTCGACGCGAAACTTCTCCACCCGAATTGCTTCTTTATCGGCGGAATCAGTCGCAGAATTTCGCCTCGGAAAACACGATCCTCCTGTCTGGGTGTCACGATCGAACGTTCCCTCCTCCACCGTCGTTCGATCAGATTGGATCGAGACGGCGGTATCGATGGGTCGAATCGAGCAAAACACCAGCCGAGTGCAAACGAGTGCAAACTGTCCCGTTTCGTTCGAATCTGGGGGGATTTATGTCACTCTTGGTGTCATATCTCCGAGGAAATTGTATTAAAGTTGGCCGGTAAAAACGGTTTTAGTTGGAGGAAGAGATCTGGAGAACTAGACTGGAGTCTAGCTGTGAAAGGAGTTCGATTTACAGCCAGTCCCATAAGTTGTTATGAGCCAGGGCGATAGCAACGCGCGTGTGAGCCCTGCGAGTGGGTTGAATTCAAGAATCGAAGAAGATACGATTAGTCCTGCTTATTTCAATGGATCCAAAGATTGAGGATGGAGTAGAAATCGCAGACGACTCTGACGCGAAGTCAGATAGCTGCTGAGAATTGGTATCTCCCGGTAAAGGGTAACCGTAGGGTCGGTATCTCCCAGTAAAGGGTAACCGTTGAAAAGGTTAGGTAAAGAATAAGAAAGGAAAGATTGGTATCTTTCAATTAAGGGTAACCGTAGGATCGGTATCTCCCGGTAAAGGGTAACCGTTGGGAAGGTTAGGTAAGGATTGAATCGTATCGTTGGAATATAGTACGCGTCGTGGATAAAGCCTCGCAACTATTAATTCTAAACAAATAATAACTCGAGCGGTAAAGTTATTATGTTGTGGGGTCGTTACACTGGTTAGGATTGCTTATTCCAATGGTGAAGGTTTAATAATGATTTAACAGACCTTTTAAGGTTACCAAATGATTATATATTCGAAACTGAATAATTCTAATAATACAATTGTACAGTGTCGTGTTGTCGCGGTTAGTGTATGAATTTAATTACCTAATTGTTGCACGGTGTTAACGCACTGGCGATGCGGGGGTCGAGAATGCTTCTATGCCGTAATAGATCTTGTACCGTCCTCGCGGATCTATATGGTTAATGTTGATCGAAAGAGATCTGAAGCCCGATCTCATTGAAGCGCAACTCTGAAGACGGTCGACGTGACTTTACCAAGTAACTCTTTCGTACTAATCCCGCGAGTAACGAAAATCATGGGTTTATATACACCCTAGATATTGGTGGGGATACGTCAGTGATTCCCATATATGGAAATTTGGCGGTTGAGATTTTCGTTACTCAGAGGTGAACATCTGTGGGGCTTTAGGGAAAGTTTAGATAAAGGGATTTACCCACGCAACGCGAGTTAAAAGATGATTCTGAGAAAAGTATGGTACAGCTGCAGGGTGCGCTTCGGTAAGACCAGAATCTACATTCCAAGGGGTAGATAATATAAATGAACGCGAGCTTCGAAAAGAACGGGTGTGCATACGTAACAAAGTATTCGTACCCTCTTATGGGAGAAATTTGTTTAAATTAAATAACAGGTTCAATATTTTCAAATGAATGTTTCGTTACTTTATTTGGAATCATGAAGCACTCGTTTAAATTAGACGTTCTTCAATGTGCAGATGACACAAATTCTCGCAATTGATCTCTCACGAGGAAGCACAGATTCGGACTAATGGCTCGTTTTCTTACCCAGCAATAAACAATTAGATTCAATTACTGGTAGAATTCTCCATCCACAAAGTTGCGAAAAGCCAGCGACGAAGGCTCGCGCGAGTTTCCAGCGCAGCCGATCGCTGGCGAGGTTGCGTAATTAAACGATTAATGATCGGAGATCGTCGATCCAGGTAGATCATGGGAATCGGAGCACTGGCCGGACTCCAAGGCGTCAAATGCATCTGCATCGAAGCGCTCGTCTGGCTCGTAAATTTCTTCGACGATGCTACGGGAAATCCAGTAACGAGACGTCAGTCGTGTATGAACCGCGGTTCGAGGCGTTCGATCACCTCGCTGATGCAATTATGCCTCGCGTTCCGGCACTGTCATGCACAACAGAGGCATCCTTCCCTTGAAAGGATGCTGCTCGATCGATCCTTACCGATAGAAACAGGAAAGAGCCAAGACCCGAACCTGTACAGTCCGTGAAAGGTAAACAAGACTATTACTGAACGTGCGGTACGCGAAAGGTAAAGAGAATCAGTCTCCAAGTTTGTTGAAATTTAAAGAATACTTGATTATATATTTAAATCACCGCTGAATTATTTATACCATTGAGTTTCTCCCACAGTCAGTCTCATAAATATTCGTACCCTCTATGGCTATTTAATTTGTCTAAATTAATTAATAAGTTTGATGTTCCTGTAAATATTTATCATGAAACATTTATCTGGAAACATCAAACTCATAATGTAGTTTAGACAAATTTCTTTAACCCTTAGAAGCCTGATTTTCCAAATTAAATTTTTAAAAAATGTCGACGTATTTATTACTTGAACAATTTTGACATCTGACGTTTATCTTTTTTAACTTTTGTTCTAGAAAAAAAGTCCGGTATCAAGTTTGAAACTTAGGGCATTTACGAGGGTACGAATACTTATGAGACTGATTATATACATATACTCTCGGTGATTATAAAAGAGAATTCGAATACAAATTCATTCTTAAAAGAAGCAAATGTTCCTATCTCCGACGGTGCAGGATACGAGCGAGATAAATCGGACCTGTGAGGAGAATGTTAAGAGTTAAACATAGGCCTGTAAATCTCACTTAATCGCATTATGTCGTGTGTTACTCCGCGCTCGGGAGAATCGAAAACGATCCAGCGATCAGCAGACAATCAGGAAATTTCACTTTCGATTAAGTGGCTCGTAATTACGGCGGCGAGGAAAGTAAATTGATGACACTCACCGGGAGCGAGGAGTTTCGTTTTCTTAATCGGTTCTCGGCGCGGATTTTGCACAGATTACCAGTTTTTCGACGAGGAGGGTGCGAGGAAGCTTATCGCCTTCGCCGTCGAGCGAATTAACGAGCAAATTAAATCGAACGCAAATTTTAGCAATCGATAATAAAAAATTCATTAAGAGCTAACGGGAATGCTACGGTGCTCGATAATTAAATCACGTGGAACGGCATAACTCCGAGCGAGGGCTGGTATGCAGCGACCAAGGAGTCGTCGAGTCGCCGGGTAGGAAAAAGTCGAGAAATCAGAGACAATGATAAGAGATGAAAGGAGTATTCGACGCTCGCTACGCGACGTTGACGAACGCCATTCCTGCGCAGGCAGTCGACAAAAAGCTTTCGAACGAAACAGCTGGAGAACAAGTGGAGATGGAATATTTTCAGGTGATCGGCGGACGCTAACAAGAAGGACAATTAATTTTAATTGTCTTGTCCGAGCAGGGCATAGGTACGCGTGGCATGGCGAAAACGCCCGGGATATTTCCCGGCGGGTCCATTAAAAGCTGCTGTGCTTGTAATTGCAGCGCCTACCGAACCCCGATGCCTGCCCTTTCCCGTTCGTCTTACCTCGGGCTTCTTCAGATTTAAGTACTCCGCTGGTATGTCGCATGGCCACGCTCACGTACTCGTTTCTCTTCAGGGACCTGGCGCGTTCCGCGAGCTCCGATTATTAAAACTCCACGGAGGACCTGAATATTTCTCTACCACGAGACTGATTGCCACCTGTGAATCAAATTCGCCGAGGCATGTTCGAGAGTTAGGAGGAAAGGTGGAAGGTTTATTTGTCTTCTTGGCAATCCAGGAGGTTCTTCAATTTTATATATGAACCAAGAGTGATTATTCACAGAGAAGAAACCTTCTATTCTAACCCAAGTTATAGAAGTCTTTCATTCACCTTATGTATTTCATACACCTTATAGTAAAGTTTGGATAAGTGCAAGACAGAATTGACTGGATAAACCGAGATATCGTTGAGACTATGTACTATTGTACTATTGTCACCGACACGATTCTGCCGATTACTTTTTTTCCTTGGACCTCTCTCTCTCTCTCTCTCTCTCTCTCTCTCTCTCTCTCTCTCTCTCTCTCTCTATCTCTCTCTCTCTCTCTCTCTCTCTCTCTCTCTCTCTCTCTCTCTCTCTCTCTCTCTCTCTCTCTCTCTCTCTCTCTCTCTCTCTCTCTCTTACACTCTCTGTCCTCGACTCGAGCTAAATGTAAAGACAGAATAGAACGCTCGACTTATTTTCTACATCCTTCATTCGCTATTTATTCCAAACGAAACGAAGCACGCAACTGTCAAGATTTCGAAGTCTTCAATTAACATCGACAGTAAACAAGATTGATCTTCAAATAATATTCCTGGCGAGTATTTCCTGTTCAAGCACAAAGATCCAGCGCTTCACATGCAGGAACTGATGTCTGAATTTGGTATCGCTGTTTCCTCAGGTCCCTTTCTTGCATGGCTGGGAAAGGATGAATTTATGGACAAAACGTGACCCAACCGTTTTACCATTCGGTTCCCGAGTACGCGATAACGATGCAGGGAGCCACGGTATGCCGGTTTCTCGAAGTCCTTCGAAATTGATCTCCTCGAGACGTGCCAGGACATCGAGATGGAGCTTTAGAGAAAATTCGACGTACGTACTGTCAACAATGAGCTCTAATGACCCGCTCCGAACGTGTCAATACTGTATTTTGTACACAAACGTCATCGCACAATGGCACCCCCGTTGCCCCAGAGAAAGAGAAGCGAAAACATGTTACTTCTGCTGCAGGCGAACGCATGAGCCGGAATGCACCGAGAGGATTATGCGCAGTTTCGATGGAACTTGATACTGGCTTGAATGGTGAGACGCGAAATTGTTATTGTGACTCCGAGAAATACGCGTCAATAGCAAATTTTATGACGT
Source organism: Hylaeus volcanicus (assembly GCF_026283585.1). Lineage (NCBI taxonomy): Eukaryota > Metazoa > Arthropoda > Insecta > Hymenoptera > Colletidae > Hylaeus > Hylaeus volcanicus. The sequence continues at coordinate 2,425,369 of NC_071981.1, read as the reverse complement.
TTTCAAAGTGACCATTAAAGTACAATATTTTGACGTGGACACTTGGCAGTCAGCTTCTATTATCTTCTATTTCAACAAACTCTACTATCCTAGAATTTATTCTCAAAGAATAATTAATTCTTTCATCAGAGAGCACAATTACATTTAAAACGGAACCTTTGATAACAATTTGAAGAGTATGGCGGAACTATTTTATGACGCTTTCAAAGCGAAAATTAAAATACAATATTTTGACGTGAACACTTGGCAGTCAGCTTCTGTTATCTTCTATTTCAACAAACTTTACTATCCTACGGTCTATTCTCAAAGAATAATTAATTCTCTCACCAAATTACGCAACGGCGCAACTATTCTCGCTTCCCAGCGAAGGTACATTAATAATTAATGAACGTAGCCGGAAGAACATGTTGGATCAGTGGTGCAACGGATGTCCCACTGGATAATGGGACACTGAAAACCCCGTAGGAAGTAGATGGATGGACGTCCCGTGTCCAACGAAGAGACGGATGGCCAGGAATGATGATACAGGCGCGGAATGATTATGATGAAAAATTGTCGGTACAAGACAGGTGTTTCCACGTGAAGACTCTTAAGGGACGTCGTTGTTCTACGACGTTTCTTGTCTCCCTGCATCAGTCATCTCGGACGCCTTAGGACTAGTTAGTTAACCTTCAGAGGTGGAGGACTCAAATATTTTCTGGCACCTTCTCGATGGATGTTCACGGCTCATGGTTGCTAGAAATTTGGGACTGATATTATTCGACATGAAATATTTAGGAAATATGAATTAGTAGAAAGTTGCTACTTGAAAATTTCATTTTCATTCTAAAGAAATTTATCACGTCTTACCAATTTAATGGGAGAGTTACTGGGGTCCAAGGACACCTCTTACAAATCATTTCGTTAAGGGGTGGAGGACACAAATATTTTCTGGCACCTCCTCGGTGGATGTTCATAGCTTATGGTTGCTACAAATTTGGGACGAATATTATTGGACATGAATTCTTTAGAAAATATTAATTAGTAGAAAAACAAGGCCACCTCTTACAAATCATTTCATTTTTAAACCCACGCATTCTTTCAAAAGGCACTCCATACAATAACAGGGTGAAAATATAATTTACGACTGATCGGCCCCAAGGGTCTAAAATTTGTATGCACAGGAGTGAAGTTGCCTGGAAAACTCGTCTCCACTATAATTTTCTCCTGATCTCTATCTACGTCAGTGGACCGTGTTCGCGATGATTGGTCGTCCAGCGTCTCGACGTGGACGTCTAAGGGTTCTATCCGAAAATGATCGGTGTTACAAGAGCTCCTCCGCGTCGTCTATTTCACCCCCTGCTGCAGCACCCTCGGTTCGGCGATAGCGATCGATGCTTTCAAATTATTCCACGCGACGAGCCATAATTTTCGAATTAAAGCTACACCATTGCTCGTGTGGTTTCGCGGGGGGTGTGGAGGGGGCATCGGCGCGATCATCGTCGTTGAGGGAAAAAATGAAGAGCTTAATTGGTCTCCAGATTTGCATAATTGGCGTAGACACTGACGGTCACGTCGCCTCCTCACTGTCCGCCAGCAATCACGGCGAGCCTCCTCGATAATTACAAACGGTGATGGACTTTTATAGAGGTTACAAAATGTCGTCCGATCTCGCGAAAATGGGGACACCCTTTTCGCACGTTCGTGAACACCTGCGGACGTTTAAGGTGTCCTTTGGTTGCTTACGGATTCATATATTCCCGCAAAAGCGAGAATAATGTGTCCCCATCATAATAACCGATGCACCGGGTGCAACAATTTTCTTGATCGCAACGCCCTTACGTTAATGCCGAACGCTTAAATCTTGCATAATGTTACTCGGCTGTAATACATGACAGGACATTTAATTTAGAAGTATTTTCGTTTATTATTCGCAGCGGAGTATTAATTTAATTTCCTTTATATCTTCATGCAAAACTGAAGCGTTTAAAAAAAGGAATGTCTCGGAATTTAAGATGAACGAAATCTGACTCCACTATTAACGACCGCCGAAGAAATTACACCAGGCTACTTGCACACGCGAAGGTCTCTCAAGACTCAATTCTCCGACAGCGATACTAAACGTCTCGCAAGACGGGCAGAAGGAAGTACGACTGTAAAACTATTTACAATGTTAAATATCACGTTTCACGGCTCGCCTCCCATTTATTCCCAATTATTTACTGCCCTGCTCGACGCTGAGAGAGGAGATGTTCCCAACGAGCGTTTAGCATGCCGCGACAAAACGCTCGTGCGTGCAACGTTTCCTTCGACGTTACGTTTGTGCCTTGTAGACGACGCAGAAGCGGTAGGGCCAGCACGCGTCTGGACGAGGCAGTAAAACAAAACCCACGGATTCGAAAACCGGACGATTTCTCATCGGCCACAATGGAAGGGTTGAGTGGCCGTACAATAGCGGTACAAGGCGCGCGGCTAGTTTACACGTAGATAATTCCAGCCGCGATAGTCATCTTCCATCGCTGATTAATTGCCGAAAGTTGACGCCACGGCCATTCGTGAAAACACGAGGGCCGCCACCTGCGCCTGCTACTCGGCACGAATTATGCAAACCGTGCGTGTCTCTGCGACAGATTTTTCGCCACCAGCGCTTTGTATCCGATCGTTAAGATCCGTGATATATATTTGATCATTCTCGCACGGTGGCCCGGGGCGAAACACTTTTAGCGCGTTAATTTATCTCTGACGAGGAGATACATGGGGGAAATCCGTTGAATATCGGACACTTTGCGATAATTGATTTTCGGGATCCAAGTAGATTTTTAGGCCACGTTGTTTAATCTTTTAAACCATTGAGTGGTAAATTATTGCACTTTTCAAATTAAAGTATGCGTTGTATATATAATTTATTATATATTTTTAATTGTGATGCAGCAAATCGTGAGAGGATTTCAGGATGAATATGGATTAACGCGAATCTGTACTAAAAATGATTTTATTCGGACTCGCACAAAATCCACTATGCGACTGAGTGTTGAACGGTTAAACAGAAGAGCGGCAATGGTCGGCATCATTTCAAAGATATTTTATGACAAACAACATTTTTCATACCATTTCGGAACTTACCCTTTGATGTCGAATAACAGTATCCAATTAAATTGGAGAATCAATTAAAACGAATTTATAAGTAATTCAAGAAATACCACGAAATTAATATTCATATCAATATGAAAGTATAATTTTGCAAAGCGTGTGTTACATCCGAGTATCGATAATTAATATTGAAAAAATATATCGTAAAAGTGAACCACGATAATAACGTCCGCCTGTTGGTGCGTTAAATTATTAATTTTCGATTCGTCGTTTAATTGGACGCTCGATGAAGGACGATAATTGCCCGTATCACTTCCGACAGACAAATGATACCTGCCAGTCTTTCGTAAAGCCGACGTCCAGGAGGGAAAGAATGTAATTGCTCGGCGTGTAATTGTTATCCCCAAGTAGTAACACGAAATAGTCGGACGCCCTGCTGTTCGGTAATAACTTCTCCTCCCAGAAATCTTCCGGCTCGGCAATTTAAGAATCTCGCAGGTAGAATCTAGAGATTTTCAACTGTTCACTGTCGGAATAAATTAGATTCAACGAGAAATATGATACCCTGGACACGCTTCCCCTCGACCGTGTCGAAATTTTCAACTTTTCTCATTTCTGGAACGTCACTGCCAGTACCTGGAAATCGGAGACTCTCACGGCCATCGCTTGTTTTACAACTTTGATCCTGTTTGCCTCTCAATGAGACACGAACCTCCATTCTACCGTCTGCGAACGATCGTAACCCAATAGGGCCCTCTAATGAATCGTGCATCCAACCAGGATCATGTTAACGCAGTTTATGGCTCTTTATACGGGTAGTTAATGCATCCTAATTTATACAATTTTCTTAATTTGTGTATCTTATTGCAAAATAAAGATGACTTGACGAGACATACTTGGAGTTGCCCAGTGAAGGCGTTAAAGTGGTTAATGGATGCAGATTGAAAATGATTACATTTTTTATCAGACTCTACATTCAAGGGACACTTGCAATCATAAGATGAAGAAAGTGACGATAACGACATTACAACTATCGGTATGCCGACCGCATAGAGTTGAGCCCTCATTTTCGATTAAAATGCTCAAGCAATGCAGATTAAAAAAAAGAAAGAAAAAGAATACATATCTGCAATCATAAGACAACAAAGAAAGTGACGATAACAACGCTTCAACGATCGGTATGCCGACTGCATAAAGTTGAGCCCTCATTTTCGTAGCAGTGTCTTCCACTGGCCTGAAAGCAATCTGCACGGCTTTCTTGCGCCTGCTCAGCTGCATGCGCCAAAAGAGTGATTGCAATAATTAACGCGCAACGGTTGCTTTTCATTCAGAACGCGAAGGCGTACCGTTGCACGAGTTAACGATCATGGCTGCCTCTCACGACGTTTTGCGTCGGATTGATTGACACCGCGTGGGTTTGCATAACAGCCAGCCAGCGAGGTACGCCTAAAATTAATAAGCACGGTCGATTTGAATCGAGTTCGCAGGTGGTTCCTTAGGGAGCCTGGCTTTAATCAATTTCTGACGCGTTACAAAGAAATTTATCGACTAAATTCAAGGCTGCTGACTTTTAAACATTTCGGCCGAGGTGTTGACATTTTTATGGGGAGTCAAACGCGGGGACTGTAATTTTGAATCCCGAAAAATAGTCACTGTCGCAGCCAGCGCGCCTCTAATTCAACTCGATTGACATAGGCTGACGTTTCGTTAGCAATTCCGATAGCAATTAGCGGCCGACCGTTATTTACTAACTCTTTCACCCGGACTAAGTTACAGCTGCTATTTACCAGCAGCCCGTAAATTGTTACCGCAAACCCCCGTACATCGTCCCCTTGTGTACACGAGTCCCGTATCCTTAGCATGATTTAACGCGCGTATTCGCGGAATACTTTGGCGTACGTCGCGCGGACCTCTGCCGCGCAAAGAACGGTTTCGCAATTTGCTCGAACGGTAGCCCGGTCATTTGATATTCAAATTAGTTTTTCAGCAGCCGATTAATTTCGCGGTGCAGACTCGAAAAATGCCGTGAAATCGATCGAAGATCGTATGATTTGTCACCCGTGGATAACGAGAGGTAAAATTAAAAAAGAAATTCTTGTCGCGAGGTTTGACGTCGACTCTGTTGCGCTTCGGGGCGATTCTTTAATTTGCGAAGTGAAACTTTGGGTATGTTCTTGTTGGACATTATTTTTTGTATCATTATTCGTTCGCGATTGTTACATTCGAGCCGATTTATGGCCGATGAGCGGCGCAGGAATCGCGAGGAGGGTTTTGTTAAGAATCGAGGGAAACTTGGAGAGACTGGTCAGAGGGGATAAGATCGAAAGGGCAGGAAAAGGACGATGGAGTGGAACGGGAATGGAAAGAAAAAGGATAAAGGTCTCGTGTTCTCCAGAGTTCCCGCGCCACCAGTAATTACTTCGCGGCTGCACCGAGGACGATTTTTTGTCGGTGTGCTAAGTGTGTTCCTTAATTGAATTTAAGGTTATTTAATATGCTTTTAGCCCGCTATCGGCCCTCCCCGGCTTAACATACTCCTGGAAACGAACGTTCGATCGATCGGGGTAGCGGCGGTTCCCCTCGTTCCAATGCTTTTCCCTCCTCGTCGGCGGTCCGTCTCGGCGAAACGTCACCCATAAACCTGCTACGTCCTGAATTATGTCCGGGGCTTATCGAAAATACGGGGCTTAATTTCTGCCCGCCGTCGTTTCGATTACAAAGCGAGCCTCGCTTCGCCACGAGGGAGAGATTTAATTGATGCGAACAGCCAGCCGATTGTCTCGGACGCGCTCTTTTGCCGGACCACGGGCTGCTGTAAATCTCGATGAAATTAACGATTCCTCGCGGTCCTCCGGCCACTTGAGGAATCGTGCTTTTAATTCGGCCCGTCGCTTAAGATCGAATTTATCGATCGCTCGGCCATGTGCTCTCCCTCGGCCACCAGTTTTAAAGGAATTCCGAGGCATCGACGTTCTAATTTTGAGAATGAAACTCGGTTGGATTAATTGGTTAAGTTACGACGATTACAGTACAAAAGATTTATGTTGCAACGCTTCGAGAAAGCTAGAAGAATTTATAATCGAGTCTAATGATACTAAAAAAGTCACGTTTCCAAAGTTAGACTGTATAAGTTAGATATCGTTGAGACTATGTACTATTGTCTCACTGATACGTTTCTGCCGACTGCTTGTTTTTCTCGAACCGCTTTCTCTTTCACTCTCTGCCCTTTTTTACATTCGACGCTCGAGCCAAATGTACATAAATACAGAATAGAAACCTTCACCCGATTTTCTTCCACTTATCCAGTCTTTACTGTAATGCGTTTCCTGTTCGAGTGCAAAGGGCTGATATCATATTTGAAACTTCCGCATCTTTTCTTAGTAATCCTGATTCAACCCTAGCCACTGTCAACCATTGAATCTTTATTCCGCTGATGCTCTTTCCGATCTCGGCCCATCCGTTCAGATCACCCGTAACAACGTCCTGTTTGCAATCAATTTCGCGAAATTACTCGAGCCCCGGAGGAGTCCGCGATGAAACGTCGGAGCGAAAGGCATTGAAAATTGAATCGGACAATTACACGGACCCCCGGTTGAAATTAGCAGCGTTTCCTCGATTCAGCGAACGTCGTCCATTAAGCAATGACATCGATGCTGTCGGCTCGCCTACGGGGAACGTCCCTGATTGATTCCCGCGGGAAAATCCCCAGGAGCACCGCGATAGATCGTTGCATTATTCCGCTCCGTACAATTAGTGTCAACAGAGAGGCTTGCGCGCTACGCCGCCGCGTGCTCCATCGCTCAGGAATAAGTAATGAAGGGAAATAAAATTTTAAGCGTTCCGCGAGCGTTTCGCGAAAGACGCTTAAATAGCGAGAACCGTAAAAGGACGAGTTCATCCCTTTCATCGCGAATCACAGCTGGGGAGGAAAGCAAGCCGCGCGGTTCCTTTAAATCAGACTTAATTGGCATTCGGGGAGGAATCCTCGGCTCGCTCCACGGGCCAATAGTCCGCTTAATACATTTGTAAAAGGGTGTAAAAAGAGGGGAAAAAGTCTTGGATTCCACGGGAGACTTAGAGTCCGACTAACGGGATATAAATATTAGTTAATTTGTATTTGATAGAAAACGAGGGAGACTCGAGGATCCTGTCGTAATTTTTAATCAAGAAACCCTTGCAGCAAGTTAATCGAAGAGTAAATAGTTGGGTTGCTTTTTACGTAATCTGATGAACCGTGGACGTGTCTTGGCCAGTAGCCAACGTGAAATTATCAAGATACTGTAGCAGTACAAGTACATTGTATGTATTAGGTTGTCCCGAAAGTTTCTTTCGCAACTTGCACTCGATTATTTTATGTGATCGTATTTATATAAATAGACAGTCTAATTTCATAGATAGTCAGGTTGTAACAGTAACGGAGCAAAATGAATCGTGCACAATTCAGTAATGTAACATAGAACACGAAATATTGTGCATGTATTAATTATTAATAAAGCGAAAGAAACTTTTGGAACAACCTAACACGTGCTTTTCATTGAAGAACTGAACAAATTAAGAAAATGAATTTGATTCACGTAAACTTCGATAAAGTTACAAACAAAAATATCACAATAAATGTTTGATCGCGTAATTTCCACTGAACAAAATGAAATCGCAGTAAACATTTTGAAGAGTATCAATCTAGCAGTCGACGTGTTAAAGCGACGTGTACCTACTTAAACCACATTTACACAAACCACGCGTGTACTAACTACCAGTCTGCTCCAATTATTTTTTTATGGAAGCAAATAGCCCCCCTCTCCGCAGACCAAGAATTCCAGGGGGGGAGTGAAAGATGGGTGGGGTGACCGAAAGCACGAAAGAAGCGATCCCCTGCCATTTTTGGGATTTAGGAGCGCGTCTGCGGCAGGTTACTCCCAGCAGGTGGTTCACCGGGCAGGTTGACGGCTGGGGTAACCATCCATTCGCCTAACCAGCGGTCGTGGAAACGCGTAACTCAGCGGGCACCATTAGCGCTATCTCCTTCGCGAATACAAGTACCGTGCGAGCGTGTGAATCACGCGGCCAGCTGAAAAACACGGAAAGAAGCCAACGTCCAAGCTGACGCTCGGCCAATGGACCTCCCTACTCTTCCCTCGACTCGTTTCCAGGAAGAGTTGACACCCTGGTCCCGAAAGTGGCTCCTTTCCACCGCATTATCGTCCAAGTTAAGCCCCTGTCTGTTCGTGTTTCTGGAGTTTCGATGAGCCATCGCAGTTTCCGAACACGCTTTCGCTAATGGGAAGTTGATCGATCGGTGTATGCATTTTCATGCTCGGACGTGAAATCGGATGTCGGTTCATTAAGTATTTACACGTGCTTCTTATACGAGTCCTTTTTGTCATAAGTAGTAACAGGTGGAGGGAGGCAGAAAATAATGTCGTTAATGTCAATACTTGTTTATTATTTATCAGCTATTTACCAATTGATTTTCATCGATCAGGTATTGATAATTTGTGCACTAATTTGCAAAAGTAAATACTCGTTACAGATTTATTCGTTTGAATTTAATGAAAAAGAAACGCCATTAGGAATTCTTTAGAAGTACCACGAAATTTGCATCGCGTAGAAAGACATTTCTCGTTCAGTTGGCGATACTAAACATTTTTTGTCGCGACGATCGACCGTGGCAAGTTGGGAGATATTAATGCAGCTGAAATTATGCGAGCGCTGCAATAAGCCTGACGAGTCTGTGGTTAACGCAGAGCACTCCCGTGCTATTTTTTCTTTGTTACAAGAAGTATATTTCCGGTCACGGATGAAGAAACGCCGATAGCGGCGAGACCCGTGGGATATGAAGAACGCGATCAGCGAAGGGAGACGATAGTCACCGCAACGCTCGTGTTTATCTCGATGGAAACACGCTCGTTCCACTCGATTTTTACTTCTACTTCCGTCTGGAACCAGAGAAAAATTAATGTTCACGTGTGTTGTCAACAATGAGACCAGACACGCGAGATAAAACGTTCTTTCTGCGAGTTAGTCGCAGTCTACCAAGCAAGGATCGTATATCAACGAACCGATACTTTGGAAATCGTGTTCTTAACGAAGGTGATAGACTGCAGTTATTAAAGCGCACGAATATTTTCGCGAAAGAACGGACGCCGTGGTTAACAATAAAAAATTGCATTCTCGTATACTTTTCATACAATATCCCATTTCGAGGAGTGACGTGGTCGTCTGCATACGAGATGATATCGAGGCGTATGGTTTCACCAGCCCCTGGGGATCCGAGCGAGATCGTGTCAATAAATCGGATAGCGTGCGCGAAAGGGGCCAGAGAAAGAAACGGCGGAGGAAAAACACGACTAACAAAAGTCCATCTTGAAAGATCGGCAATGGACGGTGGCTGGGAGGCACGATTGTGCGGAATCGAGAGCAACCAGTCACGCATTTCGAATATTTAGCTCGAGGTTTCAGGAAGCGTTTTGCACCTCGTCTAATCCGGTTATGAAAGCCAGGCCAAGGATCGGTCTTTGCTCTAGGCGTTATCGTAAAACTTAGGAGTTTCGATCGGTGCTATCGATTAAAAACTCGAAATTAAGTGCTGGAACGTGTTCGATTTTTAATCGGTCGCTGTTGGGAATATTTTCAGCCGCTTTCAAACGTGTCTGATCTGTTTAGGGATTTGCTCTACTTGTTTTTATTTAATTCTACGCTTCGAGTAGTTTCTTATAAACTTCATTCATAGTTCCTCATACTTCC
>NC_071981.1:2412077-2415546 GCF_026283585.1 Hylaeus volcanicus | reverse complement strand
CATACTTCCTCGCTCAATAGAGATAGACCAAGAGATCCTCCATGAAATTTGTATCCAAGCTCCAGAGATGTTCGATTTAGTTCGAACGTTTCTATTTAAATTTTACGTCTCGCCATTGAAGACGCCTCACCCGAATGTACAAACGCCACGAACAGTGGTGTCGAAGGAACGTCTTTATCGACGTTGCGAACGCGACGCGGCTTACGACATAATGAGCTCTCGAAACCCGCATGCGCGGCGAGGAACCCCGGTGTCCTCGTAAATACACAATCACCGTGGCAAAATCCGCAGAGGCAAGAACACGGCCCGGCCGCACTTTCACGATAACGATGTCACGGTGTTTTTTGCCGTACGCGACGTACGCGTACAACGAGTCATTAGAATGGCGCGTCCGGGCCCCGCAGAGGGAATTTCGGCCACGGTAATAATCTAATAAATCGGCGGTAGAAGACGTATGTACGACCGCCACACAGATCGGTTGCCGTTCGGTTAGCGGGGCTTGCATTCCCGATTCGATGTTTACGAGGCCCGCGGACCGAAATTTATGAAAATTATTCGCGGGCTACCCCCGATTTCGCGTATTCATGCACCGAGATCCCCCCCTCCCCCTCCCACTGCGCCGACATCCGTGCAGGCCAGCCATTCCCATTGTTCTGCTCCGCGACATGTCGAAATTTCCATACGCGACGAGGTTATCCAATAAACTCGGACGTAGGCATCCCGGTGACTCGGCTACCCGGAAGTTTCTCTCCCCTGCGGCGCTCCTTTTGTTCCCCTGCTCTCCCTTCGGGCATCGCCGTGCCTCTGGAGCGTGTCATTTTCGGGGATGAGGTATGCTTTTGCAATTTACACCGCTATTTAAACAGAACATATTAAACGTTATTGTTATGGTCTCATACAGTGGTTCCTATAAATATTCTACCCTCTGTGTTTATTGAATTTGTCTAAATTCGATGATAGAATTGATGTTTCCAAATGAATTTTTCATTGTATATATACAAGTGTAAAGTTTATCCATGCACATTTTTATAATGAAAAATTCATTTGATAATATCAAAAATCATTTAATTTAGACAAAATTGTTTTATAGACATAAAGGGTACGAATATTTATGAGACTGACTGTGAGTCACTGAAGTTTGAGTAGAATACTCAAAAATGGAATCAAAACATTAAAATATTGGCGACGAACCTTACAATTTGCGTCGTATATCACGGATCTCGCCAAAGTGGCCAATTTACCCTCTGGTCTCATAATTCTCACAAATGAAAATTATTGAGTAGATTCATAAATAACTGCAGCGTATTAACTTACAATTTAGTGTTCCCATTTAGCGGACAAATTAAAAATTGCCACCTGCAAGAGTTCCCCGAAAGCACGATTATTTATTACCAACTATGAAATATTTTTAGAAACAACATATCAAAACTAAATAAACTCAGGTGAAATTTGAACGAACATGAGTGTATTCCAAGTGACAGAATCAGCATCTGTGGAACAGAAATCTCTCGGAAATGTCCGAGCGTTTCTCCTGAAAACAACCCTTAACGCCCGAGCAAAGTATACTTTATGGCCACCGTGAACGTAAAACCTCGTCGTAGGACGAGAAAGGCCGCGGAGTGCGAGTCAGCGCTTCCTCCGCGATGCAATTCGATGCAGCCGTGTATATTTATTGCAGCTGTCGCATTCTATGTGCCAGGGCTCCTCCGAAGGAGAATTACAACCCTGTAACTCACGTGTCGCTGGGTAGTTTCTATCAGTCGACGCAGCTCGCCTGCGCGCTGATATCGTAATTGTATCGTAGATAAGGTTACCTCGATGGCCGGAGAACAATTTGCTTATCCGATGGTACGAGTCATGAACCTTGTTAAGAAGCATTCATCGACAGAATCCAGAGATCAATGAATCATGATCGTTAGACGCAATGGCCGACTCGATGCGATTATTGAGGAGGGTCGATAAATTTCTGAGTGGACGTCGAATCAATTCTACTGGAAATAATCGTTATCAAATTGAGGGACTTGAAGTCGTCCCAAGTATTTTCATTGATAAATGAGAGGTGCGATATTCTACGAATTTACTATGGAATAAAGAATGCTGAAGATAAACGTCATACAGTCAACATTTAATTTAATTTAGATAAATTTCTTCAATAGACATACAGGATATGAATCCTCATGAGACTGACTGTATGTGTGCATAATTATATCTGGATCGAGGATGATGTCAATCTAACAATAAGACACTTCCCATTGAATAATCAAACACGACATTTAATTCCACGCATTACAATTTGATCCAACTAGTCGAAGTTCATCAAACTTACCAGGAAATCGAATTACCCAAAAAGTTCCATTCGGCCGCGATAGTGATTACAAAGTTAGATTGCAAGGTCTACATCTGCAATTACACGTACAGACGAAAGTTCTCCCTCCGAATCCTTTCCCAGGAACAATATCGGTGCTTCAAGAACAGAGGTCTCCATCTCTCGCCGTTAGTTTTCTCGAACACGAAAAGCAATCGTCGAAACTGAAATTAAAGTCAAAGTGAAAATAAAAGCCAAAGTGAAAATAAAAGCACATTCCACACCTCTGGAACCTAAATGCATATGGGCCATATCGGTGAGACAATAGTAACGTAACGATACATACACTGCTCGCTCCCCGAGTCAAGGGATAACACACCCCTCCCTTGCATTTATTCTGTCAATCCTGTCTTTACTGTATACTCCCTTTAATTTTGTCTACACGGGAAAGGGTTGCAGTTTCGCCCGACGTCAAATTAACCGGCGATCCGAGGCAGGTAGAAACCCTTGGGAGGATGGCGTAATGAGGTGGCAGCCTCAGGGTGGGTTTTAATCAAGAATCGATACATAACGCCGATTCGTGGCCTGGCTACCGCGGACAACGCAGCATCGAGCCTAATAAGGCCGCGTCTATTCGACCCTCGCCTCGGGTGGCAGCGAGCTCAATTATCGGTCGGCATGAGCCGCCATTAGATAACGAGCCAGCAACCGCGCCACTTCGCGAGCTCTGTTCGTCCTTCTGAAAAGGATCCGTTGTTTACGACCGAAGAGACGGCTGCTTCCACGAGCTTCTGACATTGCTCCTTCGGACAGTCGCTTCGAGGCACCGTTAGAGTACGTTTCCGCCAACAGTTTACCGACGAACGTTCCGGCTACGCTTGATAAGGGTCGCACCGTGGAAATGAAGGCGGCCGTTCGTCTCAAAGCGACAAGGAACTCGATCTATTTCGAAGGAAACGAGAGTGAGTACGTACCACTCACCGAAATCATACGCTTTCTATTTGTTTATTACTACTGAATTATTAATAGAAGTACTTGCATCGCTTAGTCAATATACGAATTAGTTAGTAAAGAGTTAGTTCGATAGAGAATTGAGATAATCGATAGAATCTTCTGTTAGGAATATTTGTATTACATAAAATGATTAAATAATGTAGATTGCAG
>NC_071981.1:2410681-2412067 GCF_026283585.1 Hylaeus volcanicus | reverse complement strand
GTATAGACTAAGACTATTTAAAAAAAATCTAATATGAAGTAACGATAGGTTGAGTCCGTAAATGAATTTAGTGGAGAAACAAGGAAAAAAGGGTGAAATGTGACGTCATCGAATGCGCTCATAGAAAAGAAGGGGCACGAGGCGCGATTCTTGCGATACCGACGTGCCCATAATCACAGTCTGTCGCTCCTCGCTGGTTCGCTAATTAATCATACACGTGGCGCTGCGTAACGAACACACCTTCCCCCGTAAACACACGAGGAAGTGAGGAATTTCACTTGTCGACTAGGGGACCTTAATTGCTAGTTGTTTTGGCGAAGAAAGATTTAATGTTTGCATGGAATATTTTTGGATAGGATTACTAGAGAAGAGAGAAGGTACAGTTAAAATTATTTTGTACGGGTGTCTTATAATGAAACGTCGCTGTCAATTTTGTCAAGATTAAACAAACCTTGGTTATCGTTCTCTCAATACAATCTAATATCGTCTAACCACTCTCTTTCAAGTCGAAACAAGCATCCCTCGTTTTAGATCGAGAAACCTCGATTCCGAGGATCGACAGCGCCGAGATTAATCGCGTCGATCCTAAATCATCGGCCAGTTTCAAACCCTATAGATTAGGCGGCTAATTTCGGGCACAGTTAATCCCGGGGCAGTTTACGATGCAAATTCTCGTCCGTTTACGTTTCAAGAACTATCGATTCATGCTGCCCTCGCCGACACCTTGTAATGTCCAGGGACGGGTTATCAATCACGCGAAAAATACGCTGAAAACAAATTAAGCCGCTACCCGGTGCGCGCGCACGCTTATAATAAAGATGAATCACCCGTTGAATAATCTCACATTTATAAGTAATAAATTCGCCGGCAATTTGCATGCTCGAGTGTAAATGTAGACATTACTTTTCGTTCCGAGGGCCACCTGCGGTATAATTTGTTCAAACCGCGGCGAGGATTCTTACATTGCGTCGCGTCGCTCGTGGTTGGATAAAAAACGAAACGTGCATATTTTCTTTATGAATTACCCCGTGCAATTTCCGTGGAACAGCCATCCTACATGGGAATTAAGATGAATGAGTCGACGAAATGGTGACTGCTTGTACGCATATCGCGCGACAGGGGTTTCCAAACTTTTTGAAAGATGGCAGAAGGGACGAGAAACTTTCGGTCCTCGGAGTTTATAGGGCATTTTTAATTTTTGATTTTTTATTGTACAAACATGAAAGGATAGCCAATGAATCCTCTGTGTAAATTACGGACGATGAAGTAAAATCAGAGTTATATAGAAAATTCAACGCTTCTACTTCAAAAACGCTTCGTTTGCACCATAATCGATATCTCATTTCGATCGCTACACCGCCAAGAAAAATGCTAGGCTTTCCAAAC
>NC_071981.1:2405546-2410671 GCF_026283585.1 Hylaeus volcanicus | reverse complement strand
TCAAAAACGCTTCTTTGCACCATAATCGATATCTCATTTCGATCGCTGCACCGCGAAGAAAAATGCCAGGGGTGGACAGGTTTACGACCCATCCTCTATGGTTGCTTTCTCCTTCTCCGAATGAAAAAGAAACTTTGAAAAAGGAGCAACGAGCTCGAAAAGGGCACAAAGGGGGCCCCCCGATGAAGAAACAAAGCAACGAAATTGCAAAGGATCCGACTGCAAGTGAAACCGAGGGAGCTCGTTACAATCCCCCGCTCAAATTATCATACCGTCGTAATGCGAGCTTATTATGCTGCTGGTGTGTAATGGTATCTGCGGCGGTTAGCGCGTCAAATGTGGCTTTGTTGCGTGATTAATGCCCTCCCTGTAGCTGACACCTCGCGGAGTTTAATTGCACCTTATTCCGCATGAATATGGATGCCTGCCTCCCGGGCCACGAGGCTCTCGGTAGAAGTGGCAGCAACGGCAGCCGCACCACCACCGAAAGAAGACGATGAGGAACGACGAAGGGGAGAGGGAGGAGGCCTCGTGAGCAGGATAAAAAATGCAATTACGATTTTGAAAAATGGGCGAGCTCGTGGCGGGCAGCCTTGGCGACCGGTTCCAGGCTTAGGATCCAGGACCGGCTTCTAGATTAGATCCACTCGAATCTTCCCCACTGGTTGATACTGCTTCGACGTCCGCGAGCAAACCTCCAACGTTTCGTGTGATTCTAATTAGCTTTATGGGTGGGACAATAATATTCAGAACTGGGGGGTCGGTGGAGACCTCGACGGAAGGACCTTCTCTTTATCTTCATTTTGAGGATTTTTCACATATCGAGGATTTTTCTGCTAGGAGAATTATGTTAGGAGAGAAAGAAAAGTTCACAATTAAATCCAAAGTAAAATATAAGTAGTTATTAAAATATATTAATTGTATTAGAACACCCTAGGTGGCTGGTGGTCGCGTTTTTCGAAAATTCGTATTCATGGACCATATAATATTTAAACAAAAAGAAATTCTTTGGCAAAATTTGGACTCTTGGAAATTTGGGGTGAAGATATTATAGAATAAAAATAGTATTCCACGCGGGTGTAACCGCGGGCCACAGCAAGTTTCATACAATTGTATTTAATTCAATCTAGTTTCCTTAGATAGTGGCAACTAATAAAACAACCCTCTGAGCTTATCAATTTCTGCTACGTCCCCACGATAGTGCCTAATCTCTAAGATCTCCTTTCGTTGTTAGTGCCAACTGACATACTTCACTTCACTTCACTTTAGTCTGCCTCCTCGTGGTCCTCCAATTTCTCTGAACTCGCATCATTCCGTACACTCGTGTCCCAGGAATCCCAGTATCCAAGGAAGCTTCATCAGGAGACAATTCTCAGACTAGTTTTCCTTATCAACTTATCCAACCATGAAACTCATTTCGCGTCCATTATTCTGCGTCTATTATATCTTCGAATCCATCCGAGTTTTCCTCTCTATCTGCCGGAAATTGCGAGGATCGGCAGGAGCTTCCACAATCGTTCCTCGAGACATAAAACCAGGGTTATCGTGCGATCATCGCTGGCTACGTAACGCCCAGCGGTGTGTACAGTCGCTTAACAGAACCTGTTCTTCGACTCGCTATCATAAAGTGAAACCGAACGAGAACGGAATTTATGTCTTCGAGCATGTCAAATTACGTTGACGTCCCTGGATTTTCTACGGGATGCCTCCTGACTGGTGTCGAGTAGTATTGTTAGGGCAATTTCGTTCGATGTCTTGATAAGGGTTCGCCAGGGAGATCCGAGACGAGATCAGGCACTATCGTGGGAACATAACAGGAATTTATAAACCCACAGACTTCTTTTATTACTTACCACCACCTAAGGAAACTAGAATAAATTAAACAAAGTTACATAAAATATTTTAATAACCGCTCACATTTTACTTTGAATTTAAATGTGAACTTCTCTTCAGAAAAATCCTCGATATCTACGAAATCGAGATAAGAAAAATCTTCATACGCGGCGTAACATCAAAGCAGATGGTAAAATGTACAGGTGACTGCGTGTCTTTATTTGCGTGAGTTTTTTTTGTTCGCTTGTAATTGAATTTTATCTACCATCTTGGTCGCGATAGTCGAGCCGTGAGTAGCTTCCGTTCATTCATTAGTAGCGGCAGTCTGCACCGCTCATAAGTTGTCGGGGAAATGATTCCCTTTTAGGTCGACCGTGATTCATGTCGGAAAGGGAACAGCGAGAATGACGGATGAAGAACGCGACACGGTATGAATGATCGTTACCACGTGGAATCAATTTGTGGTTGCGATGCTAAAGAACGGCGCACTTTTTCCTCCGATCGCGCACAATTAGTGCAGGCTCGTGAACTCTTTCCTTAAGTAGCGTTAAACACTGAGGCAAATTAGTATAATATCTGTACGAGTTCCTTTTTAAAACGTACAGTCCGTGCCAATCCACGGAGTTCGATAATAACACTTTCTCCAAATTGATCGATTATTATAAACAATTTTTATTTATTAAAAGCATCTTCTGTTTTATGACCAATGAATTTTGTCCTTTCCAGGAGAACATAATTCTTTAACAAGATGAATATTGCCTTAATTAAATTGCAAATATCAAGTATAACTTTAAAAATTAACCAAACGTTCTGAGTAACATGTAATAAATGTAAGATAGCGTACGACAAGTTTTCAAGGTATTTTCTGTCGTTTACATCTGCGATTTAGTGCCTCGACTGGCGTGTGATGCTTTATGACAGCGCATTAAGCCTTGGTGACTCTTATACGGTTATCGCCCGGCAATTAAAACGATAATTGCGACATTATTTTTCTGCTCAAGAAATTGTACTCTCCTGAGGAGGACCGTTTTAGAGATTGAAACGTTTGGATAAATAAGTACGTTGCTGTAAAGCAAAAGTTGCTCTCAATTACCAAAATACAAAGAAATCACTTCCTAAATTTCAAACGGTCAATATTAGCCACTGAAAATAAATTTTTTTAGGTCGAAATACGCTTTCCAGCGCATTCACGGTTTTATCATTTTCAATTCTCGCAATTTCTGAATTTTGTTCGCGTACGAATGAAACATTTAATATATTCGTTATTTAAATAAGGCATTCAAAACACATTCGTTATTAAAAATGCGCGCGGTAAAACGCATACATTTAAAACTCCCCACTGATGAAATAAATTTTAATTTAAATTCCTCTTTTCAATCTGTTTTCAATATACCCGGTAACAAATGTTTAATTACCACGGTTTTATTCTTTTATTATTTAAAACTAACCAATAATGTCACTTGAATTTTTCTGGACTTCCTTATCTTTATTGGATGTATCGAGGTTCTTATCGATAAAACCGTACCATTGAGTTCTATGATACAAGCACGATACATTACGGGAATCGTTACAACGATGTTGCCATGATCTTGCAATTATATAAACGCGTTATAAAAATTTGAAACACGATCAGGTGGTGACTGGTAAAATCCTCGATACATGCTCTCGTTTGATCGATCTAATCGACATCGCGACCACCACCAGCCCCCTCCCTCACTCCCTGTAAGCGTTTCTCATTAATAAGATTAAAATTCCACGGGCATTCGGCCCCATAAACGCATTAATTCGCCGCTTGTAAAGCAAAACGGGTTTACAGTAGTCGACAATAACAAGAAGTTGCAGCTGCGACGCGACGTGCCAATTCGTCCCGCGTTAAGGCCCCTGCCTACGCGTCGAATAATCATTAACGTACTTGCACCTCGGCGTCTCGGACTTAATCGAATTTATATTCCCGCGGACGTAACAACGTTCCATTCGTGATAAAAGTGTAGACAACCGGACAGCCTCGTAACATTAATAACAAACTCAGGCGCGAGCCACGCGAGGCGTACTCGCACAGGGCGACAGAATTCGGAAAGAAGCGGAGAGTAGGGAAATATAGAATTGTAGAAAAGATTTGAAGAAATTAGTGATAGTGGATAAAGAAATCGGAAGGAGATACTGTTTTCTCTATTTGTGTAGATTTCTATAGATTCATAGATTTACATGTTTCTCTAGATTTAACACTTTGACTCTTTGGCTTTCTCCTCGACATTTTTAGAATATTTAGTATTTCTTCCTGTATCTTCCTGAATTTAGAAATAGTGAAACAACTAGAACTCTCCGAAGATATTTTTAAAAGAAGCTAAAAGAACCTGAGCACAGTACATCGAAATTTTTGTCGAATCAAAGCCAGCAAATTGAACCTACTCTCTCGACACTCACTCGAAAGAGAATAAACTACTGTTTGTTAGAAATTAGTGACAGGAAATTTCGTATAACGGGGGTCCCAATATTGTAGGACCACACCTGGCCGTCCCACCACACATTCAGCTCGTGTTTCCACGTCTCTTTGTAATTTACGCCCGGCTGGCCTGGCTGGCGAGGGTATCCCCCGTAAACGACCAATAACTAGAAACGAGCTGTCGTAGATCAGAGATATACATCAGCCGGCCACGGGATCCGAAAACGGCGAAATCAACGGGGCCGCGGCGTGGCGCGCTTAATTTCCAATTAATTTCACGGGGGCTGAAAAAATATGCGAACAAGGCGCGACTAACACACCGTACGCGTGTCGCCATGCATCAAGGACCGGGTCCAACACAGCCACGGCCGCGTGGCATTAGCATTTATGTTTCACAAATGCGACAACTTTACGGGTGCTTAAATCAAGCGCAAGCGGAACACCGCGAGATCTGCGGACACGGTTTCCGATCGGTTTACCCGATGGGAATTGCTGGCGAGAGTCGGGGAGATAAAGCCCTCGCGTTTGTAACGGAGGCCCTCGACGAGTCCCAGAAACGACTATGGCGACGTTCAACTTGAAGTGAATCAGATTGCCAGCGGGTGATACGCGACGCTGAGAGCCCTGTTCCGATACTTATCGACGCCTTTACATTGCTACGCTCGTGCTGGCTCGTTTTCGAGAATTTTTCGGACGCGGATTAACCGGAATTGCGCGAAGTTTGGAGAGGTTTCACAAACTTCCTACGGGTGATACTAAATTACGTAGAAATTAACCCTGCGTTACATCGCGTGGCTTTGAAGTCGAACATTCATCGCGAACTCTTTTGATGCGATGATTTTTATTCTT
>NC_071981.1:2402649-2405536 GCF_026283585.1 Hylaeus volcanicus | reverse complement strand
GAACATTCATCGCGAACTCTTTTGATGCGATGATTTTTATTCTTTGCGAGTTTCCTACGAGTGATATTGAATTATTTTACGCAGAAATTAAGCATGCGTTAGATAGCGAGGCTTTGAAATCAAATATTTATCGCACTCTTTTAATGTTTAACGTGTTCTGAAAATTTCTCTCCTACTCCTGCTAATTGTCGCGTCGGAAGATGGTCGAATTTCTTTCCTACCCTTCCGTCTCATGGGGTGAAGGTGGGAGGGGCGGACCCGGCTTATCGTCGCACTTCGCGTGCCGATAATCAGTTCACGGATGTCTATTGACGCGAGTCGTCGTGTCCGCTAAACTTTTGTAAACATTACGCTATATCGCTGTGTGTTAGAAATTCCTACGTGACAATGGCGTCGGCCCCGCGATCCAGCAATTCACGTGAATGTTATTATCTTGAACAATTACAAGTCCAAGTTTACGTTAGGTTTAAATTATTTTATTATAAATAAAAGTGCAAATGGTGTGTACACAAGTGCCCGCTTGCGAACTCTTTCGTAGAAATTTGTAGTTTTATGACAGGTTTCGTGTGGCCATTAGAATTTTTGTGTAAATCACCCCTTATTTTATAACTCTCTGTAATTATAATTGTACGCTATCCATACTATAGGAGTTGAATTTTCCCAAAACATTGATCTTGCGCATCAAAAAATGCCTCTTTCCCCCTATTTTCGAATCAACCTCCATTCTCCATTTTGCGTACAATACGCCAAGAAACTGATCCTTGCGTTCATGGCGGTTAATCGGCGACCGGACAATTAAAAACCGTAAACGCGAGGCAAGAAACGCGCGGATAATTCGATGCACGGTTCCAACGACCGACCAAGAGAATTCGCGCCTCGAATTCGTTGGCCATAAACGTAGATTTACGGCGCAGCACCACAGGGAAGATGGAAGAATGTGTATCGGTCCACTCGCCATGCTTATTCCGCTTAATGGCCTTTAACGACATCCGAAATTACCCTCGTATTTCAAAGTGACCGAATAAACAATTATAAGCTACTGCTCCGCCGCCACGAGGCAAAAGAGTCGTCCCGATTGCATGCGGAGGCGGCGATTTCTACGGCCGTTCAGATTGCCCTCCTTAATTGCGCTACGGACTGAATAGCGGTCGAACATCTAGATACCTGGAATCACCCATAACCTAGACGTCCATTGATGCTAAATTTGCAGTATCGTTAAATCTCGTGGAAAGTGGGCTATTTATTTATAACACTTAAGAGTATACGTATAATGAAATTGTAAGAACTTTCTTAAGTAGTCTTCTTCGAAAGCAATTTCTTAAGTAGTCTTCTTCGAAAGCAATTTCTTA
The DNA here is from genome assembly GCF_026283585.1 of Hylaeus volcanicus. Taxonomy (NCBI): domain Eukaryota; kingdom Metazoa; phylum Arthropoda; class Insecta; order Hymenoptera; family Colletidae; genus Hylaeus; species Hylaeus volcanicus. Next base: position 2,404,187 of record NC_071981.1, on the reverse strand, counting down.
AGTAGCCTTCTTCGAAAGCAATTTCTTAAGTAAATTTTGTTGAATACGTCAAGTTTTCTATTCGTTAAAAAAAGTAACATCTCTTTCACCTAACGACATATTCGTATACAGTCAGTCTCGTACGTATTCGTACCCTGTATGTTTATTGAAGAAATTTGTCTAAATTAACCCTTGGAAGCCTGATTTTCTAAATGAAATTAAAAAAAATATCGATGTATTTATTATTTGAAAAATGTTGACAGCTGATGTTTATTTTTGTAACTTTTGTTCGAAAGAACATTATGCAATGGCAACATATATACAGTCAAATATTAAAAATAAACCAATTGCAAGTGTACAATTCGATTTAAAAGTCCCGAGTCAAATTTGAAACTTAGGGCATTTTCCAAATAAATGATTGATTCATTATAAATATCTACATGGTAATTTTAAACCTATTGATTAATTTAGACAAATATCTTCGATAAATATAAAAGGTACTTACGTGATTGACTGTAACTCATTCGTTCGGAATGTACTTCCAGAACGTGCAAGTAGTAATCTAATACGTGCAACCGATAACTCGCTGCTCCGTACGTACCCTAAATCCACCGTAACGCGATGTAGCTCGATACAGGCTACCTTCACCCTCCCAGAATACCAGAACGCTGTATACCGGGCACGAGGAACCCTGTCTCGAGCATCTCTCATTAAATCATTCGCCGAAAAACTCGTTCCCCGGCGAAACAGAAATTAATTCATTAAAAAGAGCAAGGCACGCCGCCGTCCACCCTCCCCTTTCAAGTTTCCCACGAGTTCCACCGGTGGCGTCGATGGTCATTTCGGTCGGCTGGAATACGATAAACTGCGGTGATTCGCGAATTTTAACGATCCCCCCCTCCCGCGATACCGCAGCCACGAAACGGCACGGAATTTGTTTAGAATCCGCATTAACCGGACGCAGAAATATCGGAGACGCGATGGACCTACCGGACGGCCACCGAAGAAGATGCTCCTCGATAATAGTGCAACCATGTTTATGGTTATTTCATTATGTTAGGATCGTTTTGCCTCATCTTACACGGCGCTGCCTGTTGGGAGGTCGATTCGAAACCGGCGGACGTAGGAACGCGGTGCCAGATAGAGATCACGATCCGGCGCTACGATATCCGCACCGAACGAAATCGATAATCTTTGGTTCCGCGAGGAAGTTAATGAAGTGGTGGTGGGCATCGTCTAAAATTGCTTGTTTCAGTTACCGTTGGACGTGCGCGAGCACGTGCAGCGACGAAACCGGAGACGGGGACAAATTTCATTTTAAATAGTAGACTAGGAGTGAAGTGAATTTTATAGGTAATTGGAAGGTTTGTTTCGATTGTGTAGAATATTCCCATTCTATAATTCAGATTTTGATTTTCGAAGCTCTGGATGTTAGTTCCAAAAAGCTATCGGGATAGCTCTGTCTCCACCTAATGGACAACTATACTCGGTAGTTCACTCTCCCTATCTTTCAATTATGTAGTTCAATTTATATTCGTGCATGGGTGCAATATTCCCAT
>NC_071981.1:2401390-2402639 GCF_026283585.1 Hylaeus volcanicus | reverse complement strand
AATTATGTAGTTCAATTTATATTCGTGCATGGGTGCAATATTCCCATTCTATAATTCAAATTTTGATTTTCTAAGCTCTGGATGTTAGTTCCAAAAAGCTACAAGTATAGCTCTGTCTCCACCTAATGGACAACTATACTCGGTAATTCACTCTATCTTTCCCTTTTATTTCAATCGAACCGTTCACAATAAATTAATTCCATAATCTTAGCAAACTCTGTGACCGATATTAGGTTCGATCGCGTGGAATACGAGCGCTCATGCTATTATTATCTCTGCAACAGGTAATCCCACGAGCCATCGCGCGACGAGTAGATGCTATCCAATGGAAACTCGAACGCTGATGATAGTAATGCGCGTAACCGGCGGGACCGAAGTGTGGTAACGGGAAATGATGGTGGCTCGATCCGATTTTTATTTCTTACTTTTTTTTTCGTTCGATCGTAGATAAGCGACGTAGCCGCGGGTCGGAAGCGTCTGCAAAAATGCCGACACGCGGTTGGAACGGCATCACCTGTTTGACGGGTCAATCTCATCGAGCGTCGATCCTCTACGCGGTGTTTCTTTCTTTCTTTTTTTTTTTGGTACCGTCACCTTGACTTGATCGGCAGTTTCATATAATACGTTAATTAAAACGCTGTCTTCCCATTAAGCTTGCGGCGTTAATTACGGTCCCGTTTCGTAAAACAACTTAACTCCTTTCAGAGGTGCCGGTGTTTCTGGCGATTCGAGAATCCAACGATCCGCGATCCCATTAATCATGACTGGCTCGAGGCCACTGGGCGGGCAATATTGAAAAAGGCGTTAAAAATGTTCCGGGGTTCTAGGAGGCCGCGCAATGGTTATGAAATCGCTTCTAATCTGGCCGTGGGAAGCTCATGGGCGCGCAAAATTCAATCTTGCCATGGAGATTGAAGCCTCCCCTGCAGAAGGATGAAAAGATGAGTGGGGGAAGATTATCTGAGATTTTTTTAATTTTAATATCCTTGACAAACAAAGATATTTTTATTCTGGTCACTGCATACATTATGAACACTTCTCGTTTAATACTGAACCTACCGAGGTTTCATTTGTACCTACTTCTACTTCAAAAGTGTCTTTAACCCATTCACTCCCAGGCAAATTTAAAACGTTTTACCTTGGGCGCCAAGATTTAATACAGACGTGTAATCCAGGTTACTATTTTGATAATAAAAGTGATATTAAATTTGATACTATAAACTTATCCCTTGAATAATTGCAATCAATT
>NC_071981.1:2392729-2400990 GCF_026283585.1 Hylaeus volcanicus | reverse complement strand
AATTGATTGCAATTATTCAAGGGATAAGTTTATAGTATCAAATTTAACATCACTTTTATTATCAAAATAGTAACCTGGATTACACGTCTGTATTAAATCTTGGCGCCCAAGGTAAAACGTTTTAAATTTTCCTGGGAGTGAATGGGTTAAAGACACTTTTCTCAATTGGATGCAAAAATATTTCCAATAGTACTAAATCGAATAATGCTTGCAACGATACTCGTATGTTGCATATAAGAAATATATACAAAAGTTTGAAAACGGTCGTTTTAGTGTTAACCTCATAATACACAACATGAAAATACACCGGTAGACAGGTTTCGCGCTCTCAATTTTTGATTTCGCCCCAGCAAAGGCTTCTCTCGAGCTTCAGCTCAGACTTACACGCGAGCGCAGTATTTCGAGGCGGAATGAAACGATCGCCACGTTAAATATTTATACACGGCGGTGCACGGTCGGAAGGGCTGGCTGAGTCGAATCTGAAATTCGGTAATGCCTTACTCAGAACGGTCGGGGATTCGCCCGGAAGCCGCGAATTATGCCGTGAGTCCGGCGAGACCGACGCCACGTTACGTATTACCCTGTGTATCACGTGCAAAAGCTGGACTGCAGGTGGTTTCACGTGTGGTCCGTCGTGTGTGTACTTTTCGCGGTCTCGTCCCCGGCCAATTTCGTCCAGCGTGCTACAACATTGATATCGTTCGCGCCGATTTTAATTTACATGCGCCGGGGACCCCGTCCGCGACTCGGAGCCATGTAGTTACATCGATTTCTTCGGGGTTGCGAACGGGTATTTACGGCTCGGCCAGACGGTCCAAGCACGCGACTCGATTCCCTCGGCAATTGCCTGCAGACGATTCGGGAAACCACACGGTACGATGTACCAGTAATTCTTAGCATTTTTAAAAGGAGATTTGGGATATTTAATGGAACGCAATCGGAGCGGGGTGCGGCAGATTTCTTTAGGAATCGATGAAGCTTTGGGATATTTGCTACTCAACACATATAGCGACTGTTCGATACCTTCTGGATCACTTCGTAGTCCAAGCATTTCGTTACAGTAAAGATTGAATTAGTCCAATCGGAGCCCAAACATTGCAGTTATTCAGTCGAGGTTTCTATTCTGTGTCTACATTTGGCTTGAATCGAGCGTCGAACGTAGAAAAGAACAGAGAGTGAAGGAGAAAGAGGTCTGAGGAAAAAAGCAGTCGGCAGAAACGTATCGGTGAGACAATAGTAGTGTACCATGCTCGCTCGCCGAGATAAATCTTGCATTTATGCAGTTCATCTGCGTAAAAATTGTAATAATAGATTTTTGACCACGAAATCAGATAGGTCGATTGGGTCGTCGCGGTGATAAAAGAAATAAGTTCGGTTACACCGCGCTCGCTGGTGTTTTCCTTATCGAGACGAGGTCGGAACCAGTTCGGTTTGCTCATGGTTCGCGTAAATACGTTGGCGAGATTGTCGCAATCTTCGACGTTATCGTCGAAAGGAACAGTGTTCGATTCGTCTTTCGCGAAGGAACAGCAAGAAAGTCCGCGATAATGGCGGGCGAGTATTTTTCACTGGGATCAGACAAGTGGATCACGATCCAGCGAGAGATTACGCGAGGAATGCGTGGCCCTAAGTTCGAATTTCCTAGTTCGTCTTGGACCGAGGAAAGCGAGATCGAAGAAAAGTACTGTTTTAATTTTTATTTTCAAGCTTTCATCGGATCTACTCGCGGCACAGCGAATCGACATGGCAACTCTTCCCATGTTTAATAAAGTTAATAAATAGCGAGTCGTGTTTTTCGCCAAATTTTTCACGGTCAGATAGGAATCTCGATTCGGATCTGAATTTTTATATTCACGGATGGGCCAACGAGATAATTAATTCCATCGAAATTGATAAAATTCCCCGGGCACATTCCGCTACTATCTAAAAAATTCGCCAAGGGACCGAACCGCCAACATATCGCACGACTAATTACTAACGACCATAGCAATTTAGAAAGTGCATCGTGTGTGGCACTGCGTGTTCGTCCTTCCGCTATCTCCGCTTTAAAGTAGAAACTTGCCGCTAATAATAGCTCCCGTTACAACGATAAATAAGGTAATTAAAGAGCACCGCGTAAATCATGCCAATGTCGCCAGAAATTCCCAAACTTCGGACGCGAACGTTAACTTTCAGAATTATTACAATTAATGTACGATATTAATTACTGGTTGCGATAGGATTCTTGTTATGCATTAAAATTCAGGATATTCGAGAAATCAAAGTTATTCAAATCGTCTACTGGTATAAAATATTCTTTTCCTATCCTGATAAAAAATATATATTAGAAAATACATTAATTCCATCAACTGTTTGAACTGATCCCGACGAGAACGAATTTCCCCGTTTGGGGATCATTTCTCAAGAGAAAGAAATTTTTTAATAAAGTATAATTGTGAGCAGTGCTTACTTGAGTTGATTTTTGGGTGTACGTTGCCCTTAATCGACGCTGGGAGTAAAAACGCTGGAATCGAGGGGGGTAATAAAAGTATTAAGACCTACATATAACCAGTTCCCAGAAGGCGGTACACGGAGGCCGGGGTTCACGTAAAATCTCACCCTGGGAGTTCATAAACCCCTCGGCCAGTCGAGATAAACCAATAAAGCAGCGCGATAGCCGGCGAAGCAGGTGCAACGTGGGCGGTGAGTTACCGTGCGGGTCGCAGGTCACCGCGAACCCAGCATCTCCTCCAATCCTTCTCACACACTGCGCTTCCCTTTCACCTTCCACGGCCTCTCTTGTAACATCCTTCTAACGACGAGATCCTACAGGAAACACGGGTCGACTAGCGTACGCGTAGACTCTCTAGCGATGAAAGCAAAACGATGCATCAGGTTTATCTGGATAAAATTTTCGAGATGTAAATTTCGTTACTTTTTGATTGGTATATATTTTTACTTAAATCTTGGAAGCCTGATGTTCCAAATTCAATTTTAAAAAGTCCGGTATAGAATTTGAAACTCGGAGCATTTAAAGGTTAAAGGAAAGGTTCTTCTAAAATAATTGTCTGCATTCTTCATTTTTAACTCATTTTGCACTCCAAGCAATTATACACTGGCAATTAATTTCAAGGAATTTTTGTACTTGGAATTCTTAGTAATTAAGAATTAGTAACTTAGTAATTAAGAATTCTAACGAACGAAAAAAATCTTGCCAATTTTTGTTAGATTATATGATTTCTTCATCTTGCAGCTTCCAATATTTATTTATCGATCATAAGCATACATAAATTAACATTGTTCAATGAAAGCATTATATTTTTCCTATTATTTGTAGTATGACTTTGTTGAGTATCAGGGCTGTATTATTAGTCTTAAGAGTACAAAGGGTTAATGTAAACTATAGTAAAACGACCAAAAGTTCTCAACCAGGACTACACTTGCAATAGGAAGCTACCAACTCATAAACCTTACAGTACTCTATAAAAAGAAAAAACGAAAGTGCGAGTACGCAAGATATTTAAGCACATCGCGATACATTTAAAAATCGAAAGTCGCGGATACCAAGAATCATCGTTTGCTCATCCGTTATTTCGAGGTGTCGTTGCAATAAACCACTTTACGCAGCAGGTGTTCGGAGGAGAGTATCGGTGTCGTCTGCCATTTTGGAAAAATCCCCTCGTCCCTGTTCCCGTCGATGCTTTCGAAATGGTATTTAGCATATCGATAAATTCGATTGAAACTTTAGAGGAAAACGCATCGAATGTCCATTCGCTAGATGCAACGAGATACGGGAAGGGTGGCGGAGCGTTATGGCAGAGACCGAACCAGGACCTTTGGGCACGTGATACTTTATCGAGTAGTCTCGGCGTGTTGCGCAGAAACTCGAGGACAATTTACAACGCGAAACGTAATTTTTCGTGTACAAGGTAGTCGGGTAACCCTTGACAGATACACGTTCGTTTGTTTTTTTCTCAGACGAGGTTATTAATAAAACGCGCGGCATTTCCCGAATTCTTATTCGATATCGATAAACGCAAACAGCGGGCGTATTAAATTCCACGCGTCCCGTAATTTCACCTGTTTTCAACTTACCGGTGGCTCTCGGGGTCGCTGGTGACAACCACGTCGTGTCCCATAAATTGTACCGCGAGTCGACTTGCCAGCAAGTTCGAACTACGTATTTATTTAGAAGCAAATGGAAGTATGTTTGCAGTAAATTATTTTAAATTACGAATAATTCAAGTAGAGTATCACTCTCTTCCGATGCAACTGTAATGAGATTCGCGGAGGGAAATATACCGCGACTCCGTTCGAAATTCTCTCTTTCGAGCCCCCTTTCCTCGTTTCAAAGGTAATAAGTTATCGATTTAAACGACGCGAGTAGCTGGAAACTTTCGTTTGTGCGCCCGAGAAGAAAGGAATTTCCGTCCCTCCCAATTAACCTGCGTTTTAAACGCGGTCCCGCGGAGCTTAATGCAATTTTAACACAATTAACCCGACCGTATCGATTGAGACAGATGAAAGTAAATATCGTCGATAGCGATCTGGGAGATATAAATCGACCGTGACGATTCGATTGCAGGTAGGATCTCTCCTCTCGGTTCCCAGCAGATTAAATTAACTCGGGGAGACGGCCGAGGGAAAGGATACGCGAGTCGTAGGATTCCTAGATGCCAAAGATAACTTTACATCTGCCGGTCGATTGCGATAATTAGGCTGGTAGGAGATTGATCGAAAATCGCGTTCGGTTTCAATGGCTCCGATCATTACCTAATTAAGCGACCGTACACGCTGTGTTTGCTTTTATTACGCGAATTAATTAACCGCTGGATGGACGCAGGGAAACGTCCCTCGTGCCTCGACTGTCGAGCTGTTGAACGCTTACAATGGGGGGCCATTCGGCGAACGGTTTTTTGGGGGGAGCTGGAGACAAACTCTCGAGGAGTAACGTGAACACGCCTAAGTTGTTTGGGATATTCTGGCAACCGTCACTTTTATTGATTTAGTTATTCCTCTCCGAGGTTCTAGCGATCGTCACTTTTGTTGCCAGGAACTCGAGTTCAATCGCACACGATGTACATTTCATGTGATAACATAACTCAGAAAACCTTTTTTAACGTGATACATCCCAGCACAGTTGTGTCACTGGCTGAGTTGTATCACTTCTGTTCCTGTAGAATGAAAAAGGTTTTTCTTTGCTTTAGGGTAAAATGGGTATGGAGATACCCATCGGCTCGGTTAATATTTCCACATAAAGTACAATGATATGGAGTATATCAAATTTTGTATTTTTTTGTTTTTTTTTTGTTTTAAGTGAAGGTACCTGTAGAATGGACAGGGTTTGTCTTTGCTTTAGGGTAAAATAGGTACGAAGACTCTGTTAATATTTCCATATAAAATTCGAGTGATATGGAGTACATTCAATTTTTTAAATTTTATTTCAAGTGAAGGTACATATGATTACAATCAACCATGAAATTTTAAATTTCTCGCACACAGTGCGAAGCCCATTTTGGGAAAGCCATTGCGACGTTGTCGTAAAAGCAAAGTCTACGGTAGTTTTGGTGCCAGGATTCGTGGGACAGTGAAAAAAATCAATTAACTTCGAATCAACGAGCGAAAACCACGGGGCTTAGCGAATGAGCCGAAAATGAGGAAGGACGCCGTCAATTTTACTCCGCGACCCACGAATTCCGCGCTTCTTTCGCGAAGATTACCGTCTTTCCTATCCATCCGCCGGGACGAATTACCAATTTCAGCCCTACGGTCTACTAAATTAAATTTTCACGTGACGGCGACGCTGGACCGGTCATTAAAAGCGAATTTAGCCGAGATTGGCGCGGTGAAAAGCACCATAATGGCGCGTGTGCCAGCCTACACTGGCGAAAAAACCGAGACGAAAAACCGTGGACAGATTGAAATTTACATTTTTGCACGCCACGCATAAGGAACATCCGACCCTTGGCCGAAACTCGAATGGTCGATGCTCTGAACGTTAACAATTCATTGCTTAATTATGGATTGTTTGATAAAAGCACTTGATGGCATGAATAGTTTCCCTTTGATAGCGACAGGATTAAAGTTTCTATGAACAACATTGTTAGTAGAAATACAAAAATTTATTATCGAGTATACAGTCAGTTCCATAAATATTCGTACTGTCAACAAAATTTGTCTAAATTAAATGGTAGGTATAATGTTTCCAAAAAAATTTGTTATTGTGTAAACGTGTAAAATTTATTCATATACATATTTATAATAGAAAATTGATTTGAAAAGATGAATCCTATCATTTAATTTAGGCACAGTTCTTCGATAAACGTAGGGTTAATTCTCGTTAACTAATTATACATAATTATTTGGACAATTATTAACACATAAGCGATTTTCTTAGTCATAGATATTTACCTATTGCAAGGTAATATAACATTAAATAATTTTGGAAGCCTCGTAACAGCCCATTTTGCCACGTTTCGGGAATTCTCGTCATCCCTCGGCGGATCAGCCCGCGTACCACCTCGGTTTTTGTCATCCGAGAAAAACTCGCGCGGTCATTTTAAATTCATTAGGCGATTCTGAACGCGACTTAAGCGTCAAAGCAGCCATGAAGACCCGGCCGATTTATCGCCGCTTTCCGGCCCGCCAGGGCATGATTCTTTGTAATTATTTTCAGTCTTGTTCCTTCGCTGGCCGGATCAAAGCGTGCACGGGGAGTGTGAAATCTCGAATGGCTGGCTGCATAATGGGTCTAAAATTCGCTGGTAATTACCGTCGATTCAACGGGACGCTGACGGAGAAAAAAATTTCAATTTACGAAAGTCGGAAAGGGCTGCGTTTGGGACGAAATTGTTCCCGAAGCGCCGCCTCCTCCCGTGGAGTGTTTAGCGTTTACCATTATCAACCCTTCTCGATCCGATCGCCACGCGAGAAAACGAAGCGGAACGCGGTGACTCGGCGCCGCCGTTGGCGCATTGTGACGGCGAAGATTGCAGCAGAGACTCGGGCAGAAGCGTCTCTTCGTGCTCTAACGAATTCAAGGAGGTAAACGAAGTACAAGCTCGGTAACGAAGTTCGTTAAACTCGGCAAGTTAGGTGATCAACGCGACTGGTATCGGATTTGAATTTGCGCAGGGACACGGTTCGCAGCGAGACCGGTGTAGATTCTGAATGGGCTTGCAATTGCAGTGTTATATCGAGTTTTAAAGGCTACCGGGGAAAGTTACAGCGCGAGGGGCGAAGTTTACAAAGTTAAAAGTTAAATTAGTGCTCGTGTCCACGCGTTTCTTATGTCAACGTTTCGAGGTCGGTTGGTCTAAATTCGTCCTAAGCTAATAATTACGCACACCGATGGACCACCCAGTAAAACTTGACCACCGTGCCGCGTTAAATAAAGTAATCGATCAATACCCCGCTAATAAATCGATACCCAATTAATTGAACTGCTCTTAGCAAGAGGTCTCCAAGAGACAGGTACTAAAGTAATGACCGTAGAACATGAAAGCCGTGGACGTAATTGATTTAATTCCTGCCCGAGGGCCGGCAGCTGTTGCAACAAAGTTTTCATTTACCATCTGCATTCATGGATGCAGGATCTTCGACAGGGGGTTAGGAGGGGGACGTTAATCGAGCACCCAACCGAGAGGACGAGTCGCGATTCTTCCCTCGAAACTTTTCAACATTTTCTCCCCTCGCGACGATGAAGCTTTTTAGCCGGAACACAGACATTCCTCCAGCCGGGTTTCTTTCCTGCGTAATTCGCACACTGAAATTGCCTGCTCTAATTCCAAGGTAATTGCTCTTTTCTGTTCTCTGAAAGCCACCAGGGCTCCCTTTGCATTCCGCTAAAACTGCGCCGCGGCCAATTAAATGTCGATGGAAGGGGGGAACACTAATTGAGACGTAGCTATTTGCGGGAATTCGGGCTAACCCATTATTACCACGGTCAAATGCGCTTATAATCGGCCGATTTTAATTATGAGATAGTAGACCAATCACACTATATATCATCTGGCAATGTGTGATTCCGCGTGGCCCTCTATTCCAGCAACGTTTATTCCGGTCGATTGTTAGAGAGATCTAAATAGCGTAGATCCAAATTGGCTGCTGTTACGATCAACGTTGTACAAGACTTTTCAAAAGGGACTTAAAAATTGTATCATTCAGTTCATTGCACGAATCAATTAATTATGTAGAAGTTGAGAAATACGACGAAATAATGTAGATGGTTTTTTAAAATTCCTAGGCACAGTTAGTTACAATATAAATTGAAATAAATATTG
>NC_071981.1:2386294-2392719 GCF_026283585.1 Hylaeus volcanicus | reverse complement strand
GAAATTCCTAGGCACAGTTAGTTACAATATAAATTGAAATAAATATTAAAGGAAGTGCTTTCCCTTTCAGGAAAGTTATTATAAATATAAAAAGTTAAGTACCAAGCACTTTGACACTCAAATTTAAGGTTTGTTCAAAAAGTGGAATTAATCGATTGTACAGAGCGTAATTGTACGATCAGTACAAGAGCAATTTTAAATTCCCAGATTTTTATTTACGAAGAATTAGATCACACGCGTGTTTCAAGGAAAAAGGATCCTCCAAGCTTGCCCTGAGAGCAAAAATTCGAGAAGCAATTTATCCGAACGTGCTTAAGGCACTCGCAACGAGCCATGGTTATGTAAAATCCGGCGTCGTTCAAAGTTTGGCGAGACGAACTGACATTGTAGCTGGACTCGCGAAGAACCACGCGCAGCAGACGGTCATTTATCCACGTAACTCATTTTGGCAACTTCCCTGTCGGGGTTAGAGACTCCTCGCAGTGGCGCATTATACCGCCATGGGGTGTAAGAGAAAGCGAAGTTTCAGGGCCCCCCATCTATGGACAAAACGACTCATGAACATTTTTTAAATCGGTCTCTTTCCGTGGAGAAAACGACGCGAACGAATGAGGTAATGCGAGAGAAACAATAATTAACCCTTTCAGACATGGCGTCCACAATTGAGGACACAAATCGTTTAAGGCGAATGTCTTTATTTGTACACATAAAGAAACATCAGTTTTCCTAGAAAACTGCACTATTACTATGTACTAATTTTCGTCCAAATTCACCCTAAAAATTATTGTAAATTACATTAGTATGGGATCAGGTCTGAAAGGGATTACATAGCAGTGTAACATTCATAGAAGGAACCGTCCAGACTCGCATTCATTTCTTTAGAATAAATTCTTTAGAATGAAATGCATTATTACTATATACTAATTTTAGTTCAAGTTCACCCTAAAAATTATTGTAAATTACATTAGTATGGGATCAGGTCTGAAAGGGATTACATAGCAGTGTAACATTCATAGAAGGAACCGTCCAGACTCGCATTCATTCCTTTAAAATAAATTCTTAAAGACGATGTTTTAGAATAACTCCCCTCGAGGTACAGTAAAGTCTCCTTAAATACACCAATTTCTCTAGGATAAATACTGAACCAAGAACACCAAGAAAATAAATACACAAACTCTTCTCATTCCTCTTTCAGGTCGCGCGGTCTGACCACTGTGATCCACTACCCCTGTACAAAGTGCCGCGGCGCGAAATGCGCATGTAATTAAATAAGTGACACGTTATTAGATGAATATTAGACAAGTTCAGTCCTGATTTAAGAAGACTTTACTCTATCCTCGAGAATCTTTCTCCCGAACCAAAGAACCGGTTAACGAAGACCAGTAAAACTCACAAAATCCGTACCATTTTAAAACAGCACGGTGGCATCGAAAGCCAACTCCAACGGAGCGGAATCCGCAGGATCCGCGCGACCGTGGCAAAAATTATACGGTTTCGAGCCGCGGCGGGGCTGAAAGTGGGCCCGGCAGAGGGGAGGGGACAGTGATAAATCACAAATTACACGAACTCGTTGCGGCCGAAGACAAATTGGCTCCGGAGTCATGAGCTACGCAGCGGGTAATAATATAATTATAGGACTGCCGAGCTCTTTCGACGTTTCGGTTTCAGCTTCTTGCCACGGTCTACGCGGAACGACGGACTCGCGTAAGCGCGGGCTGATTTACAATCCGCGATGCGTTTTTTTGCACCGCCGTCGTCCGTTACGTAGATGGATTTCAATAATATCAGTAGTACACGACGTGGAATGACGACCAGTTACGAAGAGGAACGAGGGAACGCGTGACAAGCTCCGCGACTGCGTAACGAGCAACGCCGAGATCGGGAGAACGTGTAATTGTCGGTCCTCGTGGACTTTGATTACCCTCGATTAAACACCGTTGCGAGGAGACGACGATGCTATGTTTAGGAAACGTCTTGATTTCACGGTTTACTGATGGCGAAACGATTGAAAAATGGCATCCCGCCGCGCGTAATCGCTCGATGCGACCAGTTTGGGCGGTGGGCTGTTCGTTAATCGTCGGCGAAGTTCTGGGATTGAAGCCATAACGCGCTCGACAGTATACAATTTATTTACTTTGGAGAATTGTATATTATTTGGCTTTGTCGAGCAAACTCTTTGGAATGAATTCAATTTGTTATTTATGACTGGCTGGGTCGAGAAACCAAGGGTTCAAAGGGGTGCGAATGAAAAATGACGTGGACGAATACGTCGCATTAATTTCTGACGCTCTGCACAATTTTCTCAAGGAAGCTTGATTTTTTAGAATTTAATTGACACATCTGCGATTTTTACAAGTGTGTATACTATTAGTTGACTGCGGATTTTTATGCATTCATAGAAAATCTGAACGTGCAAGAAAATGTAGAATGGATACAGTGTGCAATAATATAAAAAATATTGAAAGTAAAGTTCATATTGTAATACTTGCAGAAAGATTTTATTTTGCATAAAGATTTTATTTTGCATAAAGATCCGCAGTTTAACTATTAGTAAAACTAGAGCACTCGATAAATATCATTTTCCATGAGTAGATTTTGCTTATCATCAAGTCTGTTAAGTATTCATACAGAATATTTGAAAAACATGAAAGCGCAATTTACTGCAGTTAATGATTGGAAACTGGATATTTGTAGCAGGAAGGTTGCAACTGCTCCCCTTGCACCGTGCGTGGGCGCATCCCCAGGTGCAACGCTACAAACATGCGAAACAACCTCTAAAATGAACAAGAAGTAAACGTGCTCTGCATCGTGTAATGAAATATAAATAGACGAAATGAAAGTAATGCACATAAATCACGCGGTTGTAAATTACAAGGATGAGATACGATAATCCTTCTGTATCTTAAACGTTGATGAATTGCGCAAGGTGCAGGTGAAACACGCACGGCTACCTGTATTCTATAACGCGATACAGATACTGTTTATTGGGTTAATTGACTTTAAATGCGAATTGCTAGAAATTGAAATGCGTTCTCTTGTAATCTATTCACATCGGTGCCTTGACTATATTTATTGCAATAACTTTAATCCACTCCAACCCCATGAAACTGAAACCGCTCGGACATGTTGGTCGCCATTTATCCCTTTGACTGCGAAGGGCGTATATATCCGTCCTCGAGGAATGAGCTCGGGGAAATGTTTATATTCGTTAAATCAATTTTGAAAAAATATCAGCTTATAGGGGATGATGAGACGAAACTGTTTTATATGTACAGTTTATTCATAGGATGCTTAGTTTCGAAAATAAAAATTGAAAAGTTTGAAGTTCGTTGCAAAAATTGAATTTCAGGAAAAAGGTCTCCTGAGTTTTCAATTTTTATCATTGAAACTAAGCGTCCTATGAATAAACTGTACATATAAAAAAATTTCGTTTTGTCGTTCTCTATAAGGTGATATTTTTTTTAAACTCGATTGTTCGACTGTTGTTGTGTTATTCTTTAAGACAACAGCAACACTATGAGATCTCAGAAAAAAGGTCTTTCAAGTTTTCAATTTTGATTTTCGAAACTAAACGTCGTATAAATAAACTGTACGTATAAAAAAGTTGCATTTTGTTATTCTCTATAAGGTGATATTTTTTTTAAATTCACACGTCTACGCCACTTCGAGTTTTCAGTAAAAATCTTCCCGCAGTCAAAGGGTTAATTTCGCGACTCATTCCTACCCAATAAATCCACTTCCTTCGCCCATTTACCAAACCGGCAAACAATGTACACTTCCACTGACTTCAGTCTTCGCATTCCAGCTGCGTCCCCGCACCGGTCTAATTACCAGGATCGCGCCATCTTCGTCAGGCAGCGCAGCCAATTGTCCCGGAACGGCGATGCCTCGACAATTGCAGTCGACGAAGAGCCACGAAGTGAGCTTTTTCCCCCGGCGGTCAGCTCTCGTAATTTCCATTTGCAGCGAATGTGATCCGTCGCAAGAAGTCCCGGAGCCGCTCGGCGCGGCCCGGAATAAAGAAATTAAAAAGCGGCGAGCCGCGATCGGGAAACCGAGAAGAATCGACGCGAGGGCCCTCGAGGCGGACCAGAGGAGTCCTGGTGGCTGAAGATTGCCACACAGGAGGCTGCGTAGATAAGCCTGCGCATGCAAAAGTGGATCATTACACGGGCATAAAGGCGAGGCAACGAGGGTAAGGGCAATAAATACTTCAATCAGTGGCCTCTAAGGCGTCAGTTAGCATCGCGGCGGTGCGTCGGGACAGCGCTGCCGCGGCGGCGACTCGCAAAGACCCCGAAGTCCTTCCACTTTCCGTTTCGTGGCTAAAGTATGCCCGCCCTCTCTGACAGCCAGCTGCGGCCTGTTCTCCAAACGGTCACCCCTTTGTCGTCGATCTGCATAACTTTTGGCCGTCAGCCCTAGCCAAATGCCACTTTTGACGGCACGGAAACGCCAACCGACCGGGACCACGATGAAGGTAGGGACGCCTTGGGAGGGGATGGGAAACTCGCATGATACGCTCTCGGAAGATGCTGGTCTTTGAAATGAGATGGGTTAAAAACTGAGATTCCTCTTGCTTAGGTTTCATATTTTATTCAACCTTTTTCCTTAAGCTAAACGTCCCTTCCCACTCGACGCGTTGGTCGCCACGTCACCCATATATGGGCGACAATGCTTTTCAAAGAAGTTCTTGAATTTCGATAACGATACAAAAGTAAATACTACAATAAATATTTGATCGTGTAGTCTCCAGTAGTCTGTAAACAAAATTAAAACACGGGAGAAATTTTCAAGAGTATTGGCTGCCAACCATCGTGTTAACACATTGTTGACCGACTTGCATTATCTATTTCGATTTATGAAACCCATATAGAATATTGCAAAAGCTTCGCTCGTGTAGTGAAATATTTCCTTTCAGTTCATTATGTTGGTCAAATATCCATAAAGTTTATCGAAGTGTATTTATTTATTTATTTATTTCAATATATACGAGCATAGCCCATTATGAAATTAATACAGTGTAGCAATTATAAAATTATATTTAGATTATTTTAATTTCGCATTCAGTTAGCCAGTGACATGAAGTCACTTGTGTGTAAAATTGCCGGTCAACAATGTGTCACCCGAAAGTCTCCAGACTCCACACATTCATCAAGATGAACAATAAGAGGACCTACAATAATTCCACCAACGATAACACGAGTCTTTACCGCGCTCCTCAGGCCGTCACCTCTAAATCACCGTCCAGTTATTCCCAACCTAAATCCACTTCTCATTCGTTAACCCAGCCGCGTATCTAATCGCCGTTCGCATTATCGCGTTACCGGTAACACTAACGAACTAATTGAACGTTACACGCGCGTTCCCACGACCACCTATAACTCGGTGCAGCGAACGCCTCGGTTTAATCATACATAGTTACGCGAAAGGTGCGCGAGTCCAGCACCGATGAAAACCGTCGAGAACCGGTCTAAGCTCGCGATAAGTCGACGGGATCGCCTCCGGAAAGGCTCGCGAGGTGAACCGCAACCTGGTGATAAGGAATCGCGAGGGTTTACCGAGACGCGTCGGTTCGGGGACGGGGATAACCTATCGATGTCGATCACTCGCGTGACCGCGAAGATAACACCTGTGGCTGTCGATAAATCATGTCAATTATATATTGTTTATGATCCGTTGTTGGCCGAGTGGATACGGAGATGCGATCGGATCGGCAGCGCCTGTTCATAGCGGAAAGGAAGGCTTCCTCAGAAGCAACGCGGAGGAAGCTAAGGTCGTTGTCAGGCCTGCTGATAATTGGGTGAGCAAAGCGACACGACACCCTTCCGAACGCGCCAGCGGATCTGCGTTGTTGCGGGGACCCAGGGCCGTCGTAAAGAGTGGCTGCCACCATCGGGGCATCAGGAGCCCTCAGTCAGGGCCTCGTCCGGACAATAAATCTGGCCGTTCGGTGGGTAATTGGGTTCACTCGGTGAGATCAATCCGATACTGTCTGCCTCGTGTCCGTCTGTCCATCCATTCGCCGCTTGGCTCCTCTCTTTTCCCCGTTTCGTCGTCTCCGCGGTCGCCTCGCTTCTCCCTTTAGCCCAAACCACGTCCACGTTTACGTGAATGCCCGCAGAAGGAATTCCAACCGCCTGTCACCGCCGGTACCTCGCGATTGTTTAATTATTTTTATTGCTAACCACGGGGCTGATTGGACGCTCCACCAATCGTGCCTTGTAACCGCTCGACACTGCAAGAAGCATTTTTTAAAGCGAGGACTCGTATAACCACCGAAATCCGTACGAAATTCGTATGAATCGATTAGTAAGATTAAAATAAGCAGTTCCAAGTTGCAACTCTGGCAATTCTAGACCTTCCTCTTTCAAATTCGGACAGTTTGCACTCGAGAAGTGAATGTCAGTTTACAGGTTGTGACA
>NC_071981.1:2383320-2386284 GCF_026283585.1 Hylaeus volcanicus | reverse complement strand
TCAAATTTGGACAGTTTGCACTCGAGAAGTGAATGTCAGTTTACAGGCTGTGACAGAAAATTTGACCTCTCAATGAAATACCATAGAAACTTTATTCTTTCACAAAAACAAATTTTAACAACGAGAGTTTATAAATGATGCCTCTGGCTGTATCATACTTAATTGGTTTCGAAGTGGACTTCTTGTGCTTTTTTACAGAGCACCAAATGATTGCTTCTCAGTGTTGGAATTTTCTCAGTGTTGGAAAAAATTCCAAGCTTGAAGTGCTTTCGTGTTAGGACGAATACAACTTAGAAGTCAAATTTTCTGCCGCACCCTGTAATTTCATTGAAACTCAAAGTGTCAATAGACTGATCAAGTTAATCTAAGCTCAGCATTCGTGACAATAGAACGCTAAGAAGCATCTCGAGTTGCTGCTAGATACCAGAAAAAAAGTATCTATCATCCTAAAACTCCTCTCCCTTAAATAATAATGTTTTTTTTTAAATATCTCAGAGCCCTGCGACCCTTAAGATTCAACAAAACTCTTCGACTCTTCGGGATCCAACACCTCGCAACGCACGATCGGTATTATCCTAAATTATCGAGCCGGATAGTGTTCCTCCGCGAAAGGAAAGATATCTGCGGTTGTTTGTTGCAAGATCAGCGCGAAGCACGTGTTCTGTAAAAGGCGGGCACAAAAGCATCGACGAAAGTCGCTTGTTATGCGCCGGTTTCATTCGAATCGAGCAAAGATCGTGTCGTATGCAAAACGTCGAATTTCCAAGGTTCTCTCTTCAAGGGCTCGCGGCCACTCGAGAGTTGCAAAGACCTGCCGATCTGTGGGAGTCAGTTCGAGTCTGGCTATAAATCTGAATAATAAATGAGTCCCGACGGCCTCTAAGAAGTCTCCGACTCAGTGAGAAGACGTTCCTGAGGGTTTAAAAGATGAATTTACGAGTGTACCGTTCATGAAGGCACGAACGCGAAATAAAAAGCATCGTTGACTCTCTCTTGCTACAAAAAACGGACCACGGATTAGGGGAGGATACCTCCCTGCGGCACGGAACAGCTTTGCCTATCCCGGATGGATCCCTCTTCTAGGATAGACTACATTTTGCATTCTGTTTATTCAGATTTAGCATTTCGATTCTTTGGATGTCTTCATTTGCATTCCACTTTTTACTAGAAGCGTTTAAAGAAGGATTCATCGTGCGTTTGTTTACCGCAAGGCTGTCTTCCTGCATGCTATTATTGAGAAATAGTTCCTTAGTTCAGTAATTCACGATCATCGCAACAGTTTTGTTACTCCAAAAGCGTCGGGTCCATCGTTATCGTAAAACAGCTGTCTTCGACAAAGAGTGGGTAGTTCCACACCATTTTTCCTTGCTCATTATCTAAATTTCCTACGCTACCTCAAATTTAACCATGTAACCCAGTCGAAGAAACGAAAGGACTGTCGTTTCCGAGAATTCTCAGGATTCCAGCGGAACAACGAGCTTTCCCTTTTCTCCCTTCGAGGATTCTCGAAATTCTAGATCTATTCCCAAACACCGTGTAGTCCGAGGGAACCGAGCCGACACCTGCCCTCGTCCGACTGGGCGTGGAAGGGTGTACGAATTTATTTATGCTCATGGACCTCCCTAATGAATTTTCGTCCGCGGTGTGAAATTTCGTCGATTCCATAATTGGCTCATCCATCTTCCCAGTTAAAATCGGCAAAGCTAAAAAGCGAGCTGCGGTCATTATCTCCTATCCTCCTTACTACTCCTCTTGACCCTCGTAGATCGTAATTAACCCTTCGGTGGAAGTGTAAAACCATTGGACTCGCCGAGGAAAAGAAATGGTTCCCTCCAGCACGTGTAAGTTAGAGAAACTTGGACGATGATCGTTCCGACTGGATTGCGCGATACGATGATTGGGGGATGATCGAGGTGGTAAATGAGGGTGATTTATTATCAGGTCCGAATTAGTTTTGGAAATCGTAAGCCTTGTTTGGAACTAAGCATAAATAAAATTCGTCCCTTTGAGTGCCAAACAGAGATATATCGTTGCATTTCTGTTTACAATCATGCATCTTTGCTTTAAAACTGTCTGTCTGAAAATATACATGAAAATTTCCTCTGGCACTCAAAGGGTTAATCTATAATACTTCGCATCCATCTTTCATCTCCACAACCCCCTAACAATATTCTCTATGATTTCAGGTGTCCGCATATCAGCCCACACATCCCGAAGACATTCCTCAACATGTGTCACCCCATCTACATAATCAGCTTTCATAATTTCGCCCCTGTCGCTGCTCGATTCCCATTCACGGAAGCCTGCGCCTCGTCTCCCTGGGAACATCGGCTCTGAAATACGATCTCGAATTTGGCAGAAGGGGGGGGGAATAATAAGATTCTCGTTGTCGATGCGTTACGAGACCGTCGGCGTCGATCGTTTATGAATATCTACGAGCTCGAACGACGGACCCGGCATACGAAAAACCGACGTCAGCGTCTCACCGACGGCGAGGGGGAGGGAAAAAATGAAAGAACGTTTGAAGATCTAATCGCGGGATCGGTGACGTGAGTTACGTGGGTAACCGTTGTCGGCGAGAGACAAAAGTAACGCCGATCCTTGGCTTTCGGGAGCCCCATGCCGCACGATCGGCAACACTCGTGGCTACCATATCGCGGGCCCCCATCATATTTATACACCTTGCGGCCGTTTGATGCTTTGCGGCCTTCGCGTGCCGTCCCATTCACACGTGGATCCCATCTTGATCCGGCATCATAGACGTCATCTGCGTGCCGCGCACGTAACAGCGTCGCCATGTCGAAACGATTTCTGCCACCGCGAGATGTACGCGTGAGAATTTTAGCGTCGATCGTTCGCCATCGATGAATTCCGATTGCGTAGGTGAATTTTGAGGACGAAGATGGAGGTTTAGATGGACACAAGGTTTTAGGGAGCTTGGACATTTTGTTAATAAAGCAAGGA
>NC_071981.1:2359658-2383310 GCF_026283585.1 Hylaeus volcanicus | reverse complement strand
CATTTTTAACGAAAAGAAAAGTGGCAACGCGTAGCAACAAGAACAGCGAGCGCCATGGGTCGTCAGAAACCTTTGGCGACATCGACCCGCCGATTCCTATCTCAATCGACGTCGGTTATCTCGACAGAGGCACAAGTGTAATTAGCCTCGGCTTGTACGCCGATTGTAAAAATACAGCTACCGCCGGGACGCGTATTTATACAATACTAATTTACTAAACCCAATTAGTTAATTGAGGATGGTGTGGCCGTATCAGTAAGAGGAGGAGGAGGAGGAGGGAAAGAGGGATACGTCCGATCGTCTCCAAGCAAATGTACACCGCCGATTACGTTCCAATACGAACGCGTAATGGTCCCCCGAAGTGTCCCCTCCGAGCAGCCGCATTTTTGCATTAACGAGCGAACGCTCGGCTCGCGAGCGTAACGATAACATTAACCGCGGTAATTGACGCGATTATCGGCGGACGTTACCATTTTCATTAGTTTCTTCTTGGGTAGCAGCCACGACTCGGAGCATTAACGTGACGACGTTTATCGCGTTTCGAACGTCCCCGAACGTAGCTCGCTGGTAAGAAACGTTGAGTGAATTTCGTTGCCGGACGCTTCCACTCTTTTCACGGTCCTTGGATAGCGGCGAGCTGCTTTCTTGCGGAACCACGAATATCGCCGGCTCGCGCAAACCCGCTGTTTTGCTCTTTAGGAATCATTAGCCTCGGCTTTCGCGGCTAATTCAAATTGCGATTCCCCGCCGGTCTCGTGCTCCCGCTCATCAAAATACCGGACACATAGCGAGCCGCACCGAGGAACCGGCAAAAACCACGAATTAACTTTTACTGGACGGGGAGGGAGGAAAAAAGGCCACGTCGTTTTGCGCGCTGCGTGCCGCCTCTGTGAACCAGCCGGTCCCTGGAGGACGCTCTTTTTCACTATTTCTGCCAACGCGGCCACGGAATGCCCCGTTGCGATCGTATTAACGACGAAACGCGTTGGGCCAATTTTAAATGTTGAATTAGTCCAGGAGGGGTTGCGGTTTAGGGGTTGGCTGCGTGTGGATCGTGTGGAGGGTGGTTCGAGTGACGTGATGGTATCATTTGAGCGGGAAAAGTGCTGATATAGTATGAGAATTTATGGCAACGTGAGATTTCAAGATTCTCAGAGTTCCTTTACAAAAACTAAAATAAATCTTGAGAAATTGATGATCAAGAATCACACCACGTGATCAAGAACTTCCTCGAGAGGACTGAAAATAGTTAAATCAGCTTCACAAGGTGTCGCCACAAAGGTTGTTTGTTTGTTTATTAAATTAAAGTGCGTACATTCGTAGAAGTACTTCGCACTACAATGTGCTGCTCTCTTTTTACATTGTCTCTTCTAAACGTTTTACATAAATACTTAATCTCTATTCTTACTGGCTGATTTTATAATTATTATCCTTCTTATAACTAACCGCAATAAGGAAAACAAACACAATCAAATTTTTAATTTGTAAGTCGAGGTTGCCATATTCTTTACGCCACAAAGTTGCAGCAGTGTTTCCTCATGGTAAATGAAGCATGGGTCACGAAGCTTTTCCTGAGGTCCATGAGAAGGCGCCACGTGATTGTATGGAGTAGAGTGGTCGTTTTGTGAGATTCCCCTTCCATTTATGACCATTGTACACCATCCCCCACCAGCGACCATTGCTACCCACGCGTGGCACGCTCTCCACACGTGGATCGCGCGTTTCCCTCGTCGCTAGAGCGTCGGATGTTCTCGGCTTTCCCCGTGAACCTATGCCTACCACGTGTTCCAGTCATGTAACACCACTCTCAACTCTCGCACGCTTGTCCCATGCGATACAATCCAATGACAAGGGTGAGGAATCGTCTAACTATGAATGTCATAACATCGTGAACTCACCATTATTCTGCAACGATATTCCACAGGTGATTCTTCGTTATTAGATCCTCTTTAATTAAAGTATTTCTCTTTGCCTAAACGGAACAACTTCTTTTTCAGGACTTGACCCAGAACTCAGAAAACTCAGAAAACTCAGAAATCGTATTCCTAGATGCTCATCTTCCTCGAATCAGCTGGAATTCTTCTAGCTCCGAGACACCCCGAAACTGCAAACTAAATCACCATTAAATTGCTTTTAATCGTTGAAAAAAAACGTGAAAAATCGCATACGAAACACAGGACACCGCACAGCAAAACAAAAGGAAGGATCTAGGAGCCTAAGAACCCATTTGCCAGCTCGTAACGCGAACAGTCAACGGGCCAAGGTAATACTTTTTGCAACTTTTTCCCGCAAATTATCCGTAATACCACGGCATTTCTAATTTCGCTCGGTTATTACAATCAATTTCGGTGATTTCAGTGCACGGGAGGGGAGCTGGAGCGTTATTCGCCGACCGCCGTGTAGTGGTCGCAGTCCATAAAACGCTACAGCCAATATAATTACCATGACCGCCACGGTTTTAGAGCATCGGGACTATATCGCCCCGTAATTGCCTCGGAATTACGAAAAAATAACAGTTTTTGGAGTTAGATCGTAAAATTGAGCTAACGAGAAGCGCGGCGAGCTTGGCGTTCACCGCACGCTATAAAAATGGGGGGCACGAGTGTGGCTAAACGCGACGGATATTCATTGGGGGCACAGGTTATTACGTGTTTAATTTTCGACCGCACACGTGGTTCCACACTATGTTTCGGAGCAACGAGAACGTAAACAACGAATGATCAGGTATGCCTTCATTGAAAGGAACACGAAGTCCTTTAATAGGTATTTGCATTGTATCAAGACATTAATATATGTAATGGTACTGATTATTAAATGCAACTGCGACATTGATCAATGTAAATGTAAATAATACTGTATCTGTAACAAAAAAAAAAAAAAAATATGCTGAGCCATTGCACAGTTTTGGTACACATTTCTACACCTGATGGCTCCTGACAATCCCTGACAACCCCTGAAAGCTCCCAATGATCCTTGACGACCCCTTGGCAATACCTGACAGTCACTAATGAACCCCTTACTATTATTTTAATGTACTTCATAAATAATACTACCTATTTATATAAAAATATGAACAGAGACAAAGAAAGGGTCAGCGACACACTTGTAAACTGTAAAACTCTAATTGCAACCTTGTTGAATATTAAAATTTCTCGGTTTACATCTCTTCGCCTTCGAGATGGTAACCGACTAGACAAACTTGCTAGCATAGGTTGCCGTATGAAAGGGGCAGCTCTGCGTCTACACGATGATAACCGAACCGATAAGCAGGCTGGTAGTACCGGTTACCGCGTGAAAGGGGCAGCACTGCGTCTACGAGCTGACAACCAGCCCGACAAACCGGATAGCATAGGTTGCCGCATAACAGGGATACCTCTGCGCCTACGAGATGGCCACCGTCCCGACAAGCTGGCTAGTATACATAGGTTGCCGCATAACAGGGGCAGCTCTGCGCTTACGAAATGACAACCGAACCGACAAGCGGGCTAGTTATCGGTTGCTCTATACTAGAGGCACCTCTGCACCAATGATGTAACAACCGGGCCTACAAACTGGCTAACTTCGGTTGATATTTAACAGGGCCTACTTGATAACAACTAACACTTTGTACACTTATCGTTCAGGTCGCGTTAGTCATCGGTGAAAAACACTAACGTTTCGTTCATCTTTGGACACCTTCTAATACCTTTTAACAACTGCTGAAATCTCCTAACGTCCCCCAAAAGCTTCTAATATCTCCTAACAACCTTTAACAACTCCTAATACCTTCTAACACCATTTAACATCTCCTAATAATTCCTGACATATCCTGGCATCTCCTAAAGCTCTTGAAGAATGACATAATGAATGACGGTGAAAATTTTCCCTTTAATTTCCCTCCATTTCTTTGTATATTTCCTGGTATATTATCCTTTAATTTCCTAGTATGTATCCCTATAATTGCCCCTCATTTCTGTGATATTTCCTGGTTTAACAATGTTGCAACTGCTCCGCTCAAAACTGCAACAAAGTGGCAACTCAGAAGTTTGCCAAAATGTGACAAAATCCGAAAAATCGATTCTTGTAACTTTGTTGAATTCTGCGAGAATCGATTTGCAACATTGTTGAACTTGCAATTTTGTTGAATTCCTGAGGAGCGATTTGCAACATTGTTGAACTTGCAACTTTGTTGAATTCCTGCGGAGCGATTTGCAATGTTGCAAATAGATTCGCACGGGAATTCAACAAAGTTGCAAGTTCAACAATGTTGCAAATCCTTGGCCACAGTAATCAACAATTTTGCAACTCAAAAGTTCGGCAAGATGTGACAAAATGAGAAAAATCGACTTGACTTTTGCAACATTGTTAAACCAGGAAATATCACAGATATGGAACGAAATTATAGGGAAATGTATCAGGAAATGAAGGGAAACATACTAGGAAATTAAAGGGATACTAGGAACATACTAGAAAATATACCAGGAAATATACAAAAAAATGGGGGGAAGTTAAAGGTAAATGTGTAAGGAAATGGAGGGAAATTAAAGGGAAATATACCAGGAAATGGAAAGAAACTAAAGGAAAATGGACCAGGAAATGGAGAAAAACTAAAGGGAAATATACCAGGAAACATACCAAGAAATGGAGGGAAATTAAAGGTAAATGTGTAAGGAAATGGAGGGAAATATACCAGGAAATGAAAAGAAACTAAAGGAAAATAGACCAGGAAATAGAAAAAAACTAAAGGGAAATATACCAGAAAATGGGGCGAAATTAAAAGGAAATGTGTAAGGAAATTAAGGGACAATGTACCAGGAAGGAGTGGGAGTAGAGCATTAAGGCGCGTTCCCACAAACTATTAGTTAGACGCCAATGATATTAAAAGGTCGGTAATTATAGCTGCATTAATTAATACTTCATAAGAATGGTAAATTTGGCATTTTAACTGATGTATTGTAATACTATAAAGCAAAGAATCGCATTATTTGTGCATTCATGAAAAATAAAGAATAATCGACTAAAAGTTATTATGGCGCCATCTTATAGAAATGATGGGAACTATTTACACTACAAACTTGGGCGTTTTCCCACCGATGGCGCCACCATCGACAATGATTTACAATTATATATTTGACATATTAACTAATATATCGTGATATTATAAAGCAAGGAATTGTACTAATCAAACATTTTTTTGCGAAAAGTAAGATGTAATTGACTAAAAGGTATCGTTGACTAAGCAGATTTGTTCTACCTGCTCACCATTGAATAGGTGATCCCATTCGGCATCCCATGAAATGCCGCTTGTAGATTGAAATTTGAATTGTTTTATAACCAATAGAAATAATACCATCGTAGTATTATCAATCAATGTACAAAGACTTGTATCAGATAAGATCCGACAAGAATACAAATAGACGACCATTGTTTTTTTTTTTTTGTAATATAAACATTTTTCTTATTCAAACGTATGTTCTTACATTTACACAGTACAAAAAATTATACTCAGACCTGCCGGCCCGCGGTTCATAATTGCTATGACTTGGGGCGGCTGGTGGTGGGGTGGTGCGGGACTTTTTGGGGGTGGATAGATTTCGATAGGAGCTAAGGGCTGTACAATTTGTCTCATCATCCATTCCACTCCGCCCCCAATGCACGGCCCCTCGTTCTCTCGCGTATCCTTCCGGAAGTTCGCTCAAAAAAACAACACACACATACACACGCTCGCGTTCACGCAAACGCAACATACAAGCAATCGTTTCGAAACGTACTCACTCTCTCATTTACACTACAACACTTGTTCGTAATCGTGCTTCTTTTCGCCGCGTAGTTCAGCAACATTTAAATATCGGTATTCTTCCGTAATAATTAATCGTAATAATGATAATAATTAATAATAATAATTAATAATGGTATAATAAACTATCTATCTACGCGTGTAAAGTGTATCCTTCTTTTTTTTGTTGTTTGTCCATATTCGTGGAGTGTGTATCCCTTAATCCTAAGCTTCCTCGTATTTATATATGTATATATAAATGTATTTACATACACGTAGCGGAGAGAACAAATAATAGCTTTGTCTGCAGCAATAGTACGCAGAGCATGCTTTCCTTCTTTCCTTTCTATAACTTTATACATCATCATCATCGTCATCGTCGTCGTCATCGTCGTCATCGTCGTCATCGTCGTCATGGTCGTCATCGTCCTCGCTCGTGAATCAATAAGGGTACTTCTTCCATATTTTTTCTTGCTGTTCGTTACTTATTATTCCCGTAATATTAACGTTACTCTTATCGACACTAAGATATTTAAAAATTTACTCATTAAATATTATTTAATCAAGTCGTTGTATGCTAGACGAATGTTGAGATCAAAGAAATTGCGGGTTCCAGGATTCCAGTGATTTGTTCTTCGGGTTTCTTCTTCTTTGTCTTATTTCATAACGTCGGTCTCGAGAATTACCAGCCGCAGTGAACGTTTGACGATCGGTGAACGCGCAAATCGCGCAGCGTCACGCTAAATTAGATTCATCTGTCCTCGAAAGTTGCTGCCTTCCTCTTCTTTTCCTTTGTTAAGATCATCGAGAAACGGACGAACCGTGAACGTACAGTAATTGTTAGTACGTTCCCGCGTTAGGAATTTAAAAAGATATAATTGGGGGAACACGATATCGACGAGGTCGGCGACAGCTTTCGAATTCAGACGTAGTGACGGAGCGCGTAGCGAATAACACTGATTCGTCGTTTTTATGTGAAAAGTTGAATGATAGGAACTCGGCTTCTCTTGTCTGTAGATTCTGCATGACTAAATCTGTTTCTTCGCGTTCATTTTTCTTCCATCATTTCCGTTTCCATCCTTTTCCCTACCTACGCGTACGATACACAACGTGCAAACACGCGAGAATGTTCACGTCGTTCAAAACATTGGCACTTCGAAAATCGTTACTCCTTCACACCTCGCGTTAAATAATGCTACTATAGTTATTAATTACAATACAATTAGAATATCGCTGTTCTATCGGACAGACAGTTCTTTATTTTCCGTGATTTGACAAAAATAACATGTTTTTCCCCTCCCTCGTTTTCACTTTTTTTTTCCGCGCACCCTTATTACTGGGTCATCACTGGGCCACATCAATCCAATCTATAAAAACGATAAATTCAACGAAGTCTATAAATCTCGATCGATCTAGTATCGCGCGAGGATAGCGTGTATCGATAGATTTTTAGCCTTGTTTTCCGTTTGTTATTTTTGTTCTGATGCCTCTGTTATAAACGACCATTATACAAACCTTTCGAACATACTTTGCACGGTATAGCCGATATATTTTTCAAAGAAGAAAGACAAACCGAAATCTCTGTATACGTATATCCCCCCCCCCCCTCCCGGAAAGCCACACTGCAACGAGATTATACACGTTAATGTTACTTGACGTGCAAGGACTCGAAATTTCTTAACATTTAACTGGACAGACGCAAACAACGGGTTATAGGCAGTGTTTTCGCTCTTGCGCTCTTATCGCGTGGAACACAAGAATCTAGCGAGAAACATATATCGGCCATTCGGCAAAGCGCTTGCTTTCTCTTTTATCTTTTGTAATCGATACCAAAAGCACCAGATCACGAGAGCACGGTAACGGGATCGACAATTATCACTGATCCAGCTAACAATTTTTTAATCGGCATCTAATTGCACAAAGGTACCTCTAGACAATCTTCTCGTAGTTACTATAGTAAGAATTCATTACACAATAAAGATCGATTATCTACATTTATATAATATAGACAGTATGTATTGAATACAGGCACGATATAAGTAATTACAAATAATGTATGATCCAAAGTCCTCCTCCTGGTATCACAATGGTAAATGGACGCCGCGGTGCGTTTTCGTGTGTCACCGGCTCCATACTTCAATGAAAATACTCGCGGGGACTTCATGTCCGCCAGCACACATTTACATAGAAAAAGGAAAAAGAAATATGTAAAAAGGAAATTCAAATGATACAACGAATAATCTCTCTCTCTCTCTCTCTTCCTCTCTCTCTCGTATCTCTATTCCTCCATTGGCTCAGCCAATACCGAAAAAGAAACTTTTGAGTTACTCGTCAAATATCACAACAAATTCTTGCACCTCGGTACAGGTTTCCGGAGCATCTTAAATTATTAGATCCACCCGTCATCCCGGTCTGATAAGACGTTCGGAAGAGCACGGAGGAGCGGCAACAGATTGCACTCGCTTGTTAGAGCGAGATTTTAGTCGAACAACGGATCAACAACGGTTCTTGCGACCGCGACAGGGGGCCTAGGGCTACGTCTCTTCCTTCTTTATTTCGTTGTTGGTCTTCGGTTTGGCAAGAGTCTCTTCCTTGATATTTGCCAGTACGGTCAGGGAATCTTTCACGGCATGGTAGATGATGTTCTTGATCTGGAGCTTGTCCTCGTGATTTGTATGAGTGTCCGATAACGCACGGAACTCTTGCGTAAGATGGAAACAATGGGAAACATTCTCCGGCGATACAAAATCCTCTGCTACTTTTATACAATTGTGAAGATTACGAACTTGATGTGGCGCTCCGGCTGGCACGAATACTGCGTCACCTAGACACTGCACGATAGCGTATCTGCAACGAGGAAGAACAAATATTATTTCTCTAACTATGGACACTGGCGATAAACATGATCGACCGATCATCAAAATAATATTTACCCTTCGACGCCGTATTCGCGGTACAAGCGTTCTCGTAAAGGTCCGTCGAGATAGCAGCTCTGATCGTGAATAGGATCGTGATGAGGCTCTAAACGAGCCCCACGTTCCAGCGCTACAGCGTTCAATAAATCTCGAATCTTGTCGGCGTCTCGCGCTGCATAGATGTGCCACAATGCACCGGGTGCTTCACCGCGTTCGCGAACGCGTCGTCGCGTCAGGATATCACAGCCTGCTTCGTCTATCGCCCTCAGTGCTTCTGTAACGATCAAACATAATTTATTGTTAAATAAAGTTTCATTTTAAAGTACAACTGTAGTTTACATATTTGATCAATGTTTTGATCCTCTGTATACGTACCTTTGACATGTTCGTCGTTGTCGGTATCTTTCGGAATTCCAACGTAAACCATCACGTTAACGGCATCGGAAATATCTAGATGAAGATTAGTCGTACCCTTGTTCGGATGTAGCGCCGAACCATAAGCATTGTACATCTTAGGTCCCAGATCAGGTCTGACGAAGCAGTCCGGTAAACGACTAGCCAAATTTAACCTTCCGTTTCTATGTGTGTACTCCGACAATGGCAGAACTTTCATCAGATCGGCGAACCTTGATGGCAACAATTCGGCAAAATCCTCGCCAGGTGGCCAATCCTTCAATTTTAACAACATCGGATTCCCTCTCTCGTCCTTTAGTCTCTTGGAGAAGTGTTCGAATCCTTCCCAGAATTTGCGCATCGGCTGATTCGGTACCAGATTCCCAGTCATGCAGTTGATAAGATCGTTCTTCTCGTCGCCAAAGTCTCTGGCGAACGAATCCGGATGCCAGAGGTCCATATCCAAAGCCTTGGCGACATCCGACACGATGACCGGCTGTCCGCGTTTCCATTGATCTTGAAATATTCTATAATTGTTGGGATTATTCGGATCGTTTAACCTGAGCAATTTTCCGTCGCAGAGCCACGAGTGCGGCACATCCGGGTAGAGACTTTTGCTTTCGGTGAGCGTCATGATTCTGATAGGTAACGGCTCTCTTCCTTTCTGCGTCCACTTGTACCTTCTCACGAAATGCTTCAACTCCCTTGGTTTCTCGTCGTCCAGTCCACCTTCCCTCTCCTTTTTCACACTATGTTCTATCACGCTGGATATCACCTCATCCAGCGTGTCCATTTTCGATTTCTTGCCAGACTTTGCGACGTTGTTCGGCGCATTGTTTCCAGACGCGGCGTTAACGTTTCCGGAATTATTTGTCGGCGAATTTGATCTAGAGCCGTTTCCGTTCGACTTGTGGGAAGGCCGGATAAGCAATTCCCGCAAAGTCGAGTAATTGCCATCCCGATCTTCGTCCGAATCTGAGCTCGAAGCGCTTTCGTTCTTGTCCTGATTCTGTAACGCTACGTCCGCTAGCCAATTTAACGGCGAATTCTTATCCTCTCCGTTTGTTTTATTCTCCGACGATCCGTTCGATTCGTTCATTTTCTTCTCCTCTTTGATCTCCTGCTTAACGTTCCCGTTCAGAACCGGCATCGTGTCACCCTTTATCATGTTGCGAAGATACTCGTTGGCAGATGTTTGAACAACCAACGAACAACCGCAGTGTTGAGGTATTCCCCACTCTGCTCGACACTCGTGAAGTCGTTGTCCGAGACGGATCAAGCTATCACCAGCGATAATTTGCGTGAGCATCAGGCGTTCGGGTTCGTGTACTTGTCTGTTGGTGCACAACAACCACGAGAAGTCGTCCCTGTCCTTTCCACTTTCACCCCAGATCTTGATCGTTCCATTTTTGCGACCCTATTAATATTTCAATATTTGGTTAAATTTTTGCGATTCGAAATCGAAGATCTATCGAGTAACATTGACTGTAATTTCAGTGTTAAAAAGCTCGATATATTCTATCATGGGTTTTCAATTAATTATTTTACATCACGTATTAGTTGCACTGCGAAAGAATATAGAGATACATGAGAATTACAAACGTCCTTACCTTGTAACAATCGATGCACACAACGAAACCGCATTTACCGCAAGCCCAGTGGTAATTGAAAAGGGTTGTTTCGCAAACGTCGCACATCTCTCGAACGCCTTGAACCACTCGTTTCCAAGCTACCGTTCCGTCTACAAGTCCCGAATTCGCTGTCAAGGTGAAGAAACAATCGATACGCAAAGCGTTAAATCATGCGATCAAAGGAAATTGAAAAAAGCAAACGTATGAATATGTAGATACATGCGATAGAACAAAAATTTCGATGTGAGTTTATTCGATGTATTATTAAGTTACGCGGATATAATAACGATAGTTTATCCTTTATTTTTCCAACATTAAAATTATGAATCATGCGTAAATAGATGTAAAGAGAGATATACATTTTTTCGCGGTGTATTGTGAAGTGTAAGAGAACTACTTTGATCGATCGATAATTGCGTAGGTTTTTTTTATTGGATATCGAACAATATTTACCTTCTGCCTTGTGCTGTTGAAGAGCATCTTTTTCTTGATGCAGGAGATCGCAAAACTGATCGCCAACTTGACGAAGCAATCTGTGAGCCATCTCCAGGTCTAAGTCTTCCTTGTCTCCTTTTTCTTTATCATTCTTGTCGGATTTCTCATCTTTCTTCGTATCCGAACTCTCTTTTCCTGGTAACCATAATCGAAGATCTACCTGTAACATCAAAACGACAGCGGCTGTTCGCTTTATTCCTGTAAAACTTCGTCTTGGATTTAAAATAATACTTCAATTCTACGTATGTACCTCGGACGCGTCCTTGTGCGGATCGCTGAATCCTGCTATAGCCAATTGTCCATTTTTGGTGTACCGTAATCTACGGAATGCATAAAATCTGCAGAAAATATTTTGTGGAAGATTTTTTGAGCGCTGGTGCGGTGTCCATCTGCACTCACGACATTTTGCCAATTTTGCTGCGACTTCGAAGCAAGCGCCGTCTTGCAACCAGCTGTCACCAGTTTTCTTTAGTTGTGATATCGGAGGTCTACGAAAGGGATCACCCCTGCCGCCGCTTCCCCCTGGCCCATTGTTACCACCGCTTGCACTGTCGTCTCTACGTTCTTTCTTCTGACGAGGTTGTTGATCTTCTCCTCCTATTTCATTACCTTTCGTAGTCTTTGGTCTTCTACCTCGCTTCCTGGGTTCCTTATTATTTCCTATTAAACAAAGAATGGGATCTATTTAAACATCATCGGCTAATGCTACCCTTAGATGTCTATGTAAATGATATGTATATATTCAGTGTTAAAAAGCTCGTGATATTATCTTTCATAGACATCAATTTTTATTTGTCATCATTTTTGCAATTGTATCGAAATATGGATAAATACACGTATTCTAAAAAACAGGGTAAGCGCGTAAAGCAGGATTGCAAAGGTTCCAAGAGCTCGGAGAACCTAAAACGTATATCGAGACAATTTGGCGTATGTTTTAAAT
This sequence comes from Hylaeus volcanicus, assembly GCF_026283585.1. Taxonomy (NCBI): domain Eukaryota; kingdom Metazoa; phylum Arthropoda; class Insecta; order Hymenoptera; family Colletidae; genus Hylaeus; species Hylaeus volcanicus. The sequence continues at coordinate 2,371,181 of NC_071981.1, read as the reverse complement.
CTAAGAAAATAAAAGAAAGTTTACTGTATATAGTTTCCAAAATTGTTTAGGTTCTCGAGCAGCTCTATGGAAGGAGGAAGCATACGACCATGGAACGCGGACCACTTACCCTGCAAGCAAATAGTTAGTTCACCTGATGGGAAGTCCATTTACAAGAAGCTACGTCAACTAACCGTTTCCCGAGGAATTGTTGGAATTGGCCGTTGTATGTCGCACCCTCGATGCAGGTTGAACGGAACCCAACTGTTCGCTGGTGTCGCTAGCAGAACCTGCTTCGCTCTCGTTGCTAGATTCGCTGCCTACACCAGCTCCTCCGCCTTGCTTGTCTTCTTTTCTTCTCCGCTGATCTTCCGCGGTAGTTTGCTGCCTCCGTGCGGCGCCCTTCTTTCGTTTTACCTACCACAGGGCACAGATTATTAAGTAGTCAGGAAGTTCATGCTCTTGCCGAAACTACTGCCAAAAAACTACCAACTTATGTCTTCTGCTTTAGTACTATCGTAATTATTACCATAAAAACATTGCATGCATCGTAGATTTAAATTATAATCGGAGTCAAAATTGAAAGAAAAAAACCGATCGATAGACCATGCTTGGAGAAGAAGTTTACGTGTACTAATTATTTATATTTTTAGTAAGTATACGATTGCTTCATCGAAGATTATTAACACGAAAGGATTCAACGACGATAAATGAAAGCAAATACTTGTTACAAGAATCGACGAGAGCAATTGTTCTCGTCTAGGCAGAAAGAGGTTATGTTTCCTCGAAAGAGAAATATTTTTAGTTAAAAGTATTTCGTATATTACCATGTTTAACCATAGAGAACCACAATCCTCGCGCAATTCATAAGAACACATCAAACACATATATTTGTACCGAGACTCGAAAAATTTGTGCAAAACGAACTACGCAGATACACGACAGGGAAACCGCCTTTCTACTTGTGGCTCGTGTTATCAAAATGGCGTCGAACGAAGCGGAAAATTCAAATATCGAATCGAATTACAAGACTCAACGGATACGTGTTTATTTTGAATTTGTGAACTTTCAGTCTATTCGAAAAGCAAGACATTAAATTAATCTTGATTCGTTTGTAAAATTCTACGAAAATGCCAGCATATACTAAAGTAATTTGATATTAAAATTGTATATATAATTTACATAAAGAAAGAGAAGAGAAACTTTTTGAAAAATAAATATATCTTTCTGTAGGTTCTTTACGCACTGATTGAAGCTTGAGTAATATCAAATCTAAGTGATGTAATTAAGTAGTATATAATAAAGTAATTCGATATTAAAATTCTATATATAATTTAAATAAAGAAAAGGAAGAGAAACTTATCGAAGAATAAATATATCTTTCTGTAGGTTCTTTACGTACTGATTGAAACCCGAATAATATCGAATCTAAATGGTGTAATTAAGTAATATATTCGACACAGAAAATAAAGAAAGACCGAGGATCGATATAAATGCAATCGTACAGGGTGGCCCGTAGAAATGAAAAAGATACGGGATAAACGTATGTGCATGCAAAGTACAGAGTTGTGCTTATCTGTTAAATCGACACACTGTACATAAACATGACCTATTTACAGGAACTGGTTATCAATGAGATACAATCTATTTGCACATGCAACACTAGTAACGCAACACGTGCAACGGTGAAATCACAGCTTTCCTAGATTTAAACATTTGACCTTGGGAAACCAAGACTACTGTGCATGGTGTTTCGTAACGTATGTAAAAATATTTTTGTCAATTTATCAGAAGACGCATGACGTTACGAAACACCCTACGGATACGATCTACGATCCATATAGATACCTTGGGTGGCTTCCTTTTCGGCGGCGACTTCCTTTCCGGGTCGCTGCTGGACGAATCTTCTTGCAAGTTTTTCGAGTCGGTGGCGTGTCCGTTGAGAGACTCCTTGTTCGCCGTTTTGCGTGCGCTTTTCGCGGTCACCTTGCTCTTATTGATACTATTCACCGCCATGCTACCGATATTATGGATAGAGTTCACGGCGCTGGGCAAACACGTAGTGGTCGCGTTGGTATTGTTCGACGAGGCGTCGCGTTCTTTATTGGTGAGCGGTTGCGAGGGTGCTTGGGAGATGTTGAGGGGTAAGGTGACGCACGAGCCGCTACCGACGACGCCGGTGGTGTCCTCCGTGCCATCTTCGCCGGAATGCCTCTGCAGCCAGGCCTTCTTCAACTTGTGAACAGGGTAACTGGTACTGCTGGGTGGTCTGGGTGCTGGACTGTTGGACTTTTCGCTGTCCATCGTGGTAGGGTTGGTTTTGGCTGGGGTGCCGGGTGCACTTGGTGCTGGACTCGGAGCCGTAGAAGGTGCAGGGCTGGGAATGGGCGCTGGGCTAGGCGCGGCGCTGATCGTGGGGTTTAGGGAGCCTACGCTGCCCGTGCTGGCGGGTCTGACGGATCCGTCACCACTGGCCGTTCTAGGCGCTGGACTAACCGCTGTCACGGTTCGTTCTTGCATCTGGGCATTAGGTTGCGCCAACAGAGCTGCCGTGTTGACCACGGTGGTGATCGAGGTGGCGGCCGAGGCGATCAACGGACTCGGCTCGCTCACTCTGGAGAGAACAGGTGGCCCTACACACTGCAGAGACAACGGTTGGGGTTCCTCGGTCCTGCGTTTCTTGTAGACTTCGAGCGACACCGGTTGCCCGGGGTTATTTTCCGCCAACAGAGGCGTCGGTGCCTTCCTCTTCGGCGACCCAGACCTCTCGACGCCGAGGTCGAGCGGCTGCGTCTGGAAGGAGGTGTTCATCTGGGGCTGCGAGTGCTGCACCGGTTGGCCTGGTTGCTGGTGAGGACTGGTGTGATGAGCGGGGTGAGCGATGGGCCTGGAGAGAGGTGCCGAGGCGGCGGTAGGAGGAGAACCGTGAAGAGGTGGCGGTAGCTTGGCAGCTTGCATGGACCCGGGAAAACCCCTTGGGTCGTAGACGGATCTGCTGTGAGCGGGCGGCGGCAGAGGCGGTGGTGGCGCCCCGTGATGATGAGGCACTTGCTGGTAAGGCGAGCTGCCGGCTTTCGACGTGAGAGGAATAGGTGCGGCTACCGCTGGTTCCGAGGCTCTGCAGACCGGGGTACCCGTCATGATCCCGGAATTGGGTTTACCATAGATGTGAGGTGGCGCTGGACTGCTGACTTTCGGCTTCGAGCCCGCCGGCGTGGCGTAATGCGAGGTCGGCGAGGCCGTGGGCGGATGAGGATGTGGATACGGATACGAGGACTTCGCGGTGGCGTAGGGTAGACCTGGTTCCGGCCTGGTGAGATAACGCGGTTCGGGTGGCGACGGATGAGGTGGTTGATGAGGATGCTGAGCGTGCGGTGACTGTCGATTGTGCGAGTGCGGTGGATGCCCGTGTGGGCTGGGTAACTGTGTCGCAGTGGTAGGCCCGCTACTGCTCCTGTGGTGGCCCTGAGGTATGCTCTTCGACGCCTGTAAGCCAGCGTCCAGGTGATGAAGGTGGTGAGGACTTTGGGTGGGACTTCTGTACTCGTACGGCTTGTGCTGCGGGGCCACCGATTGAACGTTCAGATAGGGCATGATCTTCGGGCTCGGCGAGTGTTGCTGCGATGTTGGCACCTTCGGCAGCTCTCGGCCCTCGTTCTTTACTATCACCGAACTCTTGTGGTCCTGAAGAAGCGACGGCGGATTCTGCATCACCTCCCTCCCGTGATGGTCCCTCTCGAGTCCCCCGGCCAGCCCGCTTTTGCTCTGCATAGACTTGTGCGGTTGGCCCACGTCGCTCTTCACCTTGATGTCGTGCATGTACGACGATTGCGGTTGATACGCCGAGTAGCTAAACAGGCCCACGTTTGGCTCCACCTTTGGCAGAGAGCTATGCGACGGTCCTACCACCGACGGCGGTTTCTCGTGAAGACTACCGACTGGTAGCGACGACTTCGAGGTCCTCGAGTGCGCCGGTGGGGGTGGGTAGTCGACTTTGCCAGGTACGCTCGACGGTCGGGACACCTGAAGAAAACGACGTCGATTAAACACCGCTCAAGTGGTTGTAAATTAAGCACTCTTTAAAATTGTCAAGCTTGTAGATTAAGCACTCTTTAAAATATACGAACGTTACTTTGAACTTAAACACCGTACACTAGGTAGACTGGAAAGTAATGTCGTTTTTGCAATTTTAAATCCTTGTTTATCACTCAACAGCTCGTTGATTTTGATCGGTCATTGAAAATTTGCAGACTAGATGGCTGTTGATAACTAGGGCGATTACATAATTGCTTAAAAATAAAAATTTACGTAGGATGTGGTTGTGAGAGTGCCGAAAAAGGCGGTTCGTACTCTAAAACTATCTATTAACAATAATAATAATAATGAATACGGTGAGTAAGTGTGAATTCTTTTCCCGTCGCGACGCGTAAGGTTTCGATTCCCATTAACACACACCTACTCTCGTCTGCACTATGCCGCATGCATCTACGCATAACATTCCCTCATTTATCAAAAATTTGTTTGAATTTAATGTAAAAGGAACGACATTACTTTCCAGTCTACCTAATATTTTTATTTTGCTCGATATCTCAAGGATGTACACGTACCTGTTGAGTTTGGGGTGCAGTGGCTGCATAGTAAGCAGCCCTCTGCTGAGCAGCAACATGATCCCTGGCCTCGGCTTGTCTGTGCAGTCTCTCGGCCGCGACCAGGTGTTCCCTTATCCCCATGTTCTCGGTTTCCCGTTGTCTCTGCTCCCTGGCGTCCCTTTCTCTCGCTTCGCGTTCCCGTTCCTCTCTTTCGCGTTGTTGTTGTTGCGCCACGGTGGCTGGATGCGCGCTCGTCGCGCCTGCTCCCGGATGATGATGGCCCACGTGCGCCGTCATCCCTGAATGAGGCGCGGCGTGCGCCCTGCTGCCAGGAGGCGGCAGAGAGATAAACGTATTCCACCCCATCGAGGTCGACTGCATATTTCTCTGTGGAACATAAGACACCTACTTCGATAAAGACTGCCAATCGGTTTCGCGACGAGTCTTACTTCTACGATACAATAGATGACAAATAAAAACTATGCGTAGCGATTTGGTAATTTTTCGCGCTTCAACTTCTCACGGATTCTTTGACAAAGAAAATCTTTTGGTCCCCCACATAGTGGAATTTCTTTGTCTAAAAGAGCTTTGTCTAAGAGCCTGAACAGTTTAACGTATAGAACATTTTTTTAGACTTTGCCTTCTCTTCGTGCAAACATTCCCACGATTTCGACGAGGAGAAAGCACCGAGATGCGCTGACGTGAACATTTCGTGAGGTTCGACGGCAAAATACGTGTTTATTTTAAGCCTGCTTATTTTTAACCCTCTCGCAGCGGGTGCTACGGCTGGTTGCCGACATCCACGGCGAGATTTCGTTCTCGTTCCAGGGTTGCTCTCCCTCTCGAATGTGTCTTCGCGCAGTGGTGGTCGCGACTTTCGTCCATTGCGCGATTGCGTAATTATCGAGAATTCGAAACAGAGAAGAACGGGCGAGTATTTCTTTCGTCTAAGCAATTACGCGCCAGTTGTCTTATCGTCTCTTATTGATATGCGCGCCGTATGAGCAGGAGTATTATGTACAACTTGCGAAACCGATAACGACCATCTGCGTGCCGGGGATTTTCCACGTGTAGACGTTCTAATCCGGTAAGCGGAGTCTGAAGATCTCCGTCGGATTTTCATCTACGCAGTCGATCTAAAACCTAAACGCGAGACGATCTAGATCCACCGGTTTAACTCCATCGGAATCGGTAATAGTCGGTGGCTAGCGGAGGTCTGGTCAAAATTCTAATTTAGATAAAAAATGGATCACGGAACGAAATATCTTATCGACGAACAAACAAACGCCCTAAATAAATCGCTGTACAGAGTTTTTAATTCGTGATCCGTTACTCGAACAGTATTTGCCTATCTCGGATGGTTAATCGAGCAATGTGCGATCCACGAATGCTTGTAATCGTTTCATCCAGCAAAGCTGCTAACCGGGTCTATCGCGGCAACAGTTTGCCAGGAACGCGATTGCGTAGGCGTTGTAGTCGATATCGGTGTTATCGCAAGCTGGTCGCTTCTAAGGGAATCCGATAATCCGTTGTCGGTGTTGACATTCCAATCGTTTGATTGCATTGTCCACCGCGGGTGTGCCTGCAAACGGCCTAGTTTCGAGCCGAGCAACAATTGTTTCCAACGATCCACGATCTCGTTAACACTTTAACTACCGGCCCATTTCGAGGCAGTTTACAATTTAGAAGAGGTGCTTCGCGCAATCGAAATTAACTGGGAATGTTTATAAGACTGATTTCTATTTAATGTATATACGAGATGTCATGCCGTCTATGAAAATGCACTTACTTTTATCTACGTAGACAAATAGCCACGTCGCATCAATAATAGTCTACGAATACCGAAACAAACAGTTCTCGGTTCTGCCAAAACACGTGACGCAGATCAGAGAGAATTGCAGTCAACGAGTTATCGGGCCTTAACACCGATAAAATAAACTGCGAACAGCACCCGTGATTCATCGACGGAACTTGAAACTTTGGAGTTTGATACTTTAGCCGAGGTTAGGTGACGATTTTTCACCACCGTCCTCTTCTAGCGACTCAAGACAAAATTCTCTACCTGAGCATATTGCTAACGTACAACTCCAATTTTCAAACGTTACACTCCATCGTAACTAAAACGAGTCAAGCATGTCAAGTTTCAGGTTTTCGAGCAATAACGCGAGGAATTTTTTTTCCACGATGCACCAATCGGAATTCCTTGCGAGCTTGCTAGCTCGCGAGGAAAAACCACGCGCGTGGACGGTGCTTTCCCGCGAGGATCGTGTCAAGGTCGGACTAGCGGGTCGCGAGAAAAGACGCATCGATGATAATCGAGGTAAGAGAGAAGGCACGTCGAGAACAGAGACCGCTGATCTAATTATAGTCTCGTCCCAGAAGAAGATTTACTATGCTAATCGAGTCGAGCGAGCAAATGTCAAGCCACGTGTTCTGTTTACCCCGCTACTCGCGTCATCGTTCAGCAGCGACGAAACAGGAAATTCTTTGAGATCTCGAGCATTCCTGAAATACTCGATGACGAAGTCGAAGGATAAACGCTCCGACCTCGGTGTGGATCTTTCCTAGGAATGAGTTCTTTATGGAGGAATGCCATCGACGAATGGAAGACACGAATGTCGAGGTGTTTTATGTGACATCGTATCGCGGAGATAACAAGGTAAAGCAATCGAGGCTTCCAGGTGTAAGCTTCGTCCTTCGGGAATGCGATCTCTATTAGTGTCTCGTTTGACCCTCGAATCATGAACCTTGAACCTACCTAACGAAACTATCGACCATCTCATTCGAAGCACACTTGGTAGTCTCGGTTAGTATCAGACAAATTCGATCGATAACCGACACATGATCGCGCCGGATAGGATCGTCTGCTGGGAATAAGCTCTAGGGCCGAGTGAATCGCGAATCCGTGGCGAAGCAGACCGAAGAACAAAAAGGAGATTAAGCGTCACGGGTTAAGAGTTCAGGAAGAGAAAGTCAACGAACCAATGGCAGCAGCCAGTCTCTGATTGAGCCTGAATGCCGTGTTCTGGCTTTTGATTACGCGCAATCGCTCGGATTCGCCCCCCACCCCCCTACCCTCCTCGTCCCCGGTCCCGCGCGTGTCTCGCGCCTTTAACGAGCGTTTTACGAGCTTTTGTTCCGCGACTCCTTCTCGCGCTGCACCTTTTGTCGGGAATGCGATATGCGCGCATAAAACGCAACCGTATAATGCCGTTGCGGATGGACGAAACGCGAACGGAATCACGGCTGATACACGGACAGAGACAGGCAAAGTTTCATTCTTTTGCTTGTTCATCGTGGAATGTTTCAATTTTGTAATAATTAAAAGTTGAAATTTACGAGAAATTCTAGAAGACCGTACACCTTCACAGTACACCTTCGAGTACTTTGAAAAGTCCTAAATTAGATCGGGCTACACAAGCGTACGAGAATAAAAAAAAAATCCGATCCGCCACGTCGTTCATTCCATAACTATTTTCTGCGTGAATATTTATACGATGAAAGGTATGCGACAGATAGTTTATCGACGAGCCGGCGCGGCGGCTATTTTTAACGCGAGCGTAAATTAAAACCGTGCTCGTTTTATCGATTACGATGTCATGCGAGCGGTATTCACCGGGACGCTCTTCAACGTCACGCTTTTTAAACGTGCATCAATTTGCCGGGCGTTTCGCAAGAAGCGCACCGGCTTAACGAGCACAACGATTCCACGCCGTGCGAATCCCGAGCGAGTTTAGCCAGTCAGCCTGAGTCATCGCGCGCGGACACGTCTTGTCGGACGCTGCGATCGAGAGCCGGGTTGTACGCGTTAACATCGCCGATGCGTATCGTGCTAGAAACACTGATACGTCGATGCCTGTGTAACGCCAGAAGGCCGAATCTATCGCGCGACTGCAGCCACTCGCTCGCAGATAAGAGAGAAAGGAATCGAGGCGTTTCGATTAACCCTTTGCGCTCGTGTGGCGCCTCTGGGGCGACATATGTAATTAAAAAGTGATTTTTTTGAAGGTACAATGGCAATTTTATTTATTTCAGGATACAGGTAATTATTAACACGTTGACTGCCGGACCGATTCCCAAGGGAATGCCTACAGGGTTAAAATTGTGTCTCGAGACAGTTGTAAACTAACACATCTGACATTTGTCGTGCTACTTATTTTTGTATCGTCGTTAAAATCTACGAATTCTAGTCAGACTTATTTTCATTGATACATTAGCTCTTAAAATGAACTGCTGAAGTTCCTTAGCGAAAATCTCTGTCACCCATATGTGGGTGACGTGGCGTTCAACGTGTTAATTGAAATGATAATACATTGAGTCACGAATGTTCGTAGATGTTTCCTCTCGAAATAGAGTTTTTCGTTTTACTATAAAAAAATGTCTCGAACGCAAAGGGTTAACCCTATGGGATGAATACAACGCTTGTCTAGTGTTCATATGTGTCTAGTTCCGTAAAAACAATTTCTCATAATTTTTTAACGAATATTAGAATGATTAAACTTCTGATTCGAATCGATTGTTCTCGTAGTTTGAGTCGAAAACGTTTCATCGGAGCCTCGAATTCCGTCGGTGCAGCGTAGACGCAACACTTTCGGAGATCAAAGCGTCAAATATAATGGGAAGCGGAGGACCAACGCGGAATATCCACTTATAACACGCGACCGAAATATCCCCGACGTAAATGACGAGAGAAGAAAATTTTCTCAGCCACGAAGATAGTTCTACTTCTCTAGCGTTCTACGATATACAGGGTGTACCACTGGAATCGTAGGTATCTTCGAAACCACAACACGGAAAGAATAATGAAATAATAATTCTTTGAGTCGTCAACCGATGGGATTGCTCGAAGAATCATTGTATTAGGTTGTCCCAAAAGTTTCTTTCGCTTTATTAATAAGTAATACACGCATAATAGTTTATGGTTTATGTTACATTACTGAATTGTGCACGATTCATTTTGTTCCATTACTGTTACAACATGAATATCTATGAAATTAGATTGTCTATTTATATAAACACGATCACATAAAATAATTGAGTGCAACTCGCGAAAGAAACTTTCGGGACAACCCAATATTATTTTTCCCACGAGCGAGGAATGCATAAAATGAGAAGCTTCGAAAATATTCGCACGATTTAAACGAGGCGCTCCGCAAGTTAATAAAAATTCTCCAACAAAAATAGCGCGAAGGAAACGCGTGAAAATGTGGCTCGACTACGAGGAAACTCGTCGAATAAACTCGCGTTGGCCGGGCTATAAGCATTTATTAAAAATTCAACGAGTTCGCGACTTGGAATGCCCGTCTATCTTCCTCGGTGCGATTTCCAATGAATCGACACGAAGATTCGTTTGAAAATACCCGACTGTGCTTGCACCTGCGCGATATACGATTCCCTGGGTCCCGGGTTCGAGGAATTCGAAGCCTTGAAAGTCGATCGACGGAAATAAGGAACCATCATCATCGCGCCGACCGTGTCGACCAGCTATATTAATTATGTAATCGCATGCCTGCTCGATGACAAATTCCACGAACGCTGCGCGCTCGCTGACATCGCGCAACGAGTATACAGATGCAGGCTTTTTCATCGCTGAATTAATCAGCGGCAGAAAAAACCTGTGCGCTGAATTAATCTCGAGTTATCCTTTAATAGGTATAAATAGACTGCGGATTTTATCCATTTATGGCATTCTAGCGCGTGTAAGAAAACGTGTGCGGAATAGGTGCACTTTTCTAAAGGAAAATATTATTAGGATGTCCCGAAAGTTTTTTTTTATGGTCGTGTTTATATAAATAGTAACAGTAAATAGTAACGATATATGTTGTAACAGTAATGGAGCAAAATGGATCGTGCACAATTCAGTAATGTAACATAAAACATTAACTATTGCGCATGTATTACTTATTAATAAAGCGAAAGAAATTTTTGGGACAACCTAATATATGTATGTTTATACGGGTTTAATTAGCAATTAGGAACTTTGATGTCAATATCGAAGGTAAGTACATATACTTTTTATATGTTTTTGTGTAATAACGAGTCTGTAATGATAAATAAATAAATATTGTACTATTTTATGAAATCGTGAAGGGAACAATTCGATCCTTAGTCTCGGTCTGTAAATGATTACTTAAGGGTTTGAACAATCCCCGTCGTCTTTTCTCCCCGTGCGCCCTTCGCCCAGAAACCATGATCATGGTCGTGCCATAATGTCGAGGCATTCGTTATTTACTACCCTGCGAGCAGCGTGAAAAGGGGACGTATTAACGAGAGGGTGAATCGCACAAAGGAGGGATTCGTTGCTCGTCAACCAAGAAAATCATCCCCCTGGAGCTCGCCCTTTCTCCTCTTAGCTTCGATTAATCTGTATTCCTCCATTTTCCCCTCTGACAGCGAAGAAACTCCTTCTGACGGTCCACTTAAATTCTAATATCGACTCTTTGGAAAACATTCAACGTTCAACTGCTCATAAATTAAAGACGCCTATTCCAACGACACACCATGTATGCTACACCATTCTCACGACTCTAACTCCACTTAAACCCGAACGCAGTACATCTATACCAGACTTAACGATCCTATTCAAGGTTTTAAATAGCTACAAGTTTTTAAACTTGATGCTCCACTTTGGATACTTGGAAAACTTTTCCTTTTTTTTATTTAATGATAGTGCAACCTTTGGTGTGAACAGACCTTATGGATAAGTTGGCTGACAGAGGCTCTAGTGGCTCGTCGCATTCATTTGAACTTTTGTTTTCTATGATGTACTTCCCATAGATCATTATGACGGAGGTTTGACTATAGATATTCGTTGGTTTATTATTAAATAAACGGGGCAAAAATAAATTTAGGGTTTAGGGACACTGGGTCTCTCACAAGGGAAAGTTTTATTTTTGTTGCCTTCGTCGATGGATCTCTGGCAGTATTTGTGCCCAAGAGAGCCTAAAAAACCTTG
>NC_071981.1:2352507-2359648 GCF_026283585.1 Hylaeus volcanicus | reverse complement strand
TCCTACAATACTCAACTCATCCGCGATTACAATATACAGTCAGTGTAAAAAGTATTCTATCTAAAATCTACTCTAAAAACATGTACGAATGTTGGTGAATTATTTCTCCCCCTAAAATTTATTAACGAAAGAAATATATCCAGTTTTATTTTGAATTGTACGAATACTTATTACACTGACTGTATGTACATCAAACGACATTAGCAAGCACGTGTACGTATTATGAAAACCGCGTATCGCAATTGGTTATCGAACAACCTCAACAGAAATAACATCGTAGAAACTCGACAAACATTTGTTGTCCGCGATAGGCCATCGGAGTTTATCGACAGAAACAAGACCGCGCGGTATTGCGCCGATTCGAAACTGCTCGTCGTCAATGGCGAGCATTTATCCACTTATAGACTAATTAAAAGACTCTTAATTGGTTACCGAATAAAAGATACAAAGAAGAAAAATAATGCGGAGTTGAAAGCCGTGGAAACCATTTGAAACGTAATTGAATAATAGTAAAATACACAGATCTACTTTGCGAACGAGCATGATCTCATTCGCGTTATCACCAAATCCAAACACAGGATTTCCATAAAGAATCGCGATAAGATTGAATTGACGGAGCTTTATCGAACATCTCCGAGGGCAATTGTTTCGGATAACGAAAATCGAACATGAGACGAAAACATCATATTTTTCATCGGTGTAGTTTATTTAAAATAAATGTTGATGAGTTGATTCTTCAACGATAGTGATTAATTCGATAAACTCTTTTTCCAACGAGAAAGGCAAGGATAGAATGTAACTATGCGTTGGAAATAGCGAGCGAAGTGACTCCGCGGGATCGAATTCGAAGCTGCCTCGGTTGTTTGTGCGAATAATACAGAGAAATACTATCTTATCGCGACAGACGGCGCGAGAATGTATTTATATTTCCAGCAAACAGATAGCTGTGGAGATAATGCGAGATAAGGGTGAAGGAACCGGAGCCGCGTGGATCTTTTTACACTTATAGCCGACACTCGACTACCGATAACGACGCTTTTAACCGATCTTTTTATTCATCGCGATTGATTCACGACTGTGCCGTTCAGAAAGCTCGATAACGATCTGTGCAGTCAACGCGTCGAGAATTCCACGGTTTCGCGAATTCGATCCTTGAAAATCAAAAATCGCAGAGACACTTTTATCGACTTCGATGCGTAATAATAACGAGCAGAATAGGACAATGCAATGGGAAACCTCTTGCAAAGTATTCGAGTTCGAGGTTCGAAGTTCGAGGAACGTAGACTGAATTAAGCATTAGATCGAAAGCCTGGAATTTCGAGACCGTAGTTCTGCATACTTGCCGCAATGACTAGCGATCAAGCATCGGGGCCATCGATTGCACCGAGTCCACTCATAATCGATTGTCTGAAAATAGCAGTCTCGGGACCGAGAATTACTATCGGAGTCGAGAATTATTAGGTTGTCCCGAAAGTTTCTTTCGCTTTATTAATAAGTAATACATGCACAATAGTTTATGTTTTATGTTACATTACTGAATTGTGCACGATTCATTTTGCTCCGTTACCGTTACAACATGAATATCTATGAAAATAGATTGTCTATTTATATAAACACGACCACAGAAAATAATTGAGTGCAACTCGCGAAAGAAACTTTCGGGACAACCTGATACTTTCGTCTTCGTCACTCGTAACGTCGCATTCGGTGAACAACCAGGAAACAATTTCTCTCTAAGATGGAGCGCAACGGTTCAATATTCTAGAAATTCTTGACGGTAGCCTACGTCATCCGTAACTCAGAAAAATGTAACAAGGTTTCCCCGTAACTCTGGTCGGAGGTCTTCGACTGCAAACGCGAGACATATTTCCTCGAGTCGAGCATTAAATTTCTGACGAGGTACGCCAAACGACTATAAGAGAGCCACGATAGAAGTTGCTGACGACGCTGAGGGGAGAAACTACTCTCGAGGTTTCCTACGTACGTGCCCGGTCAGCAGACGATGGGACTTGCTGACTATTCGCATTTCCGTCCCTCCCACGGGCTCGCGGAGTAACAGCGTTTCGCTCCGTCGAATTGAAAGGTAACGCTCGGAAAACAAAGTGGCCAGGTCGTGGAGGGACACCAAAGGGACGGGGAGGATGGAGAGGAGGACGGAGGAGACAGGTATTCCCGTAATTTCGAAATTCCTTCCTTCAGGCTTCCCAACGGCGTTTTATCGTCGCCGGATACGACGCAAGAACGGGAATTCCAAATTGCATTCCCCCTCGGCGGGAGCAACGTCTTTTTGTCGAGCACGCGGTCGCCCGGTTTTCTTATTTCATCCCTCTTTTTCTCGCGACTGCTACTCGCGCGAACAAGGAAACGGGACCGTATCGCGTATGCAACGAGGAAACGCGCGGAATCGATTGCTTCGATTCGATGTTAACGAGACACCTTTGGAAGAAAAATAAAACTTGGAGAGGACTCGAGAACAGTGTCTACGACTGTATGATATGTAGTAGAAGTAAATCTATATAAATAAAATTATATATCGTATTATTGGGCTGTCTGGAAAGTCCATGCCGATTTTTAGTAGCCGGCGTAGGTCGAAATATGTCGGAATGGGTGAAAACAAATAACATGTATACATTCCTTAAAAGGTGGAAAAGTTGTGGAACAAAATGGTACATATATAATTCAATAAATGTAGATCAAAATTCAAATATGCCTTTGATGTTTTCTTAAAAATAGGCACGAACTTTCTGGACAACCAAATACTATATTAATTAAAGAGAAAAGAAATTACAATGTCTATGAGAAACAAAAATGTAACTATGAAAGAATATATGAGCAAATTAGAGAAATAAATTTTATGTATATTGCACGTGGCACACACAAGTATTTCATACTCTTTCAGTAGGTGGCAGCCTAGCATGCCACTAATCTATATAAATAAAATTGAATTTGTAATTTCGAAATAATGCTGTTTTTTAAGCTATTACAGCTAGTACAGCTTTTCACACCTTGCTTTGAAACCCAAACAAAATTTGTGTTTGTCTGTCTGTTAGCGAAAATGTTGTCCGAGGCTTCGTTAAGAAGACATTAACAGAAAATCCCAATCAATTAGAGCGCCCGCAGTAGAATAGGCTACGCGCTAGACAGCCGCAGTAGATAGGGTATGTGCTAGACAGCCGGAGTAGTATAGGTACGCGCTAGACAGCCGCGCGCTATGATTGGTCAGGGTTTTCTGTTAATGTCTCCTTAACGAAGCCTTGGACAGCATTTTTGCTAAGGAAAAAGTTGTTTCGAATCACCCACATAGTTGTTGGAAATAAACAAAGGAAGAAACGGTCGGCGTCAATCCCGGGCAACGAAACGATAGTCGAAATTGCATCGCAGGTGAATCCACCGTCCCGATAACGCATCCGTCGCGATGTTCGCGAGCAGTTTATCGTTTCATGAATTATTTATCCGCGGCCGTGCACGCGGCCCGCTCTCTCGCATTCCCCGCCGTTTCGACGTCCGTTATTATTACTTCCACTACGAGCACCAGCAACGCTGCGTGCTTTTAGAAACGAGATCATTCCAGCCCGATGCCGAATGCGTGCAGCGTCCTGCTCGCTGCAGGATTTATTCCCCAATTATGAGGAACCGGCCAGAGGACGACAGGCTGCCCGAGAGCCAGACACAAAAGGATGCAACCGAAAGGATCGAGGGATTCTTCGGTCGAAAAGAAACATCGAGAATCTAGCATCCCCTTTTCCAATATTTCTTGGGAGGAATTGTAACTTGCAAAGGCGCAGAATTAATAAAATATCGCAGAATTAATTAATCTGGTCCGATTAGTGCCACGAAACGATGAAGCGAAATTGTAATGAATGTTTAAAGAGACACAACCGTTGTGCGCGTAATTCCTCAAGTACAGGAACGTTTCCATAACTCTCGATCTCGGGACACGCGAAATGCGCTCCAAAAGTTGGCTGGGATGGTTCGCAAACACTCGGTACACGCTATGGGAGTAACTGTACCAGCAGCGGAGGTTGTGGTCGGCCATGTTCACGGAGGGATACACGCGTGTACGCGGAGGCAGACGAGATTTATGCCAGCACGCGAACAGAGGAACGCTGCGAAACAGCGGTGCACAAAGTATGGCCTCTTCTGGCGCATCCGCCCACCGAAGTTAAGTCGAAACTAACCTCGAGAGTTCAAACTTACAGCAAGCGTAATTTCATCGCTTCTCTTTATGCGTTCTTCCTACGCGGCAAAGTTATTATATCGTCGTTATAAGAGTTCCGTAGTTTTTAATTAAATATTAATTAAAAATCTGCGGCACGAGTGTTCTTGGCGATGCAAGGCAGGGAAAACACTGCGTGAAAATTCATACTTTTTCCAATACTTGACGAGTTTACTCAGTCCAGAGATGAAGAAGGTTGCGCGCCACTGGTGCAATACTTTCCATGGTAATTAACTTTGCACGGGATTAGAAGGCGTGGGTACCGAGCGAATTTACGACGAACGGAGGAGCCTCTTCTGCGAGGGGATTCGAGGTGAAGGAGGAAGTCAGGTGGAACCCGAGGCAGGCGTTCCAGCTGGAGGCAGCCTTCGGAGTGTCACGGCGAGTCTCGTTTTAATTTCAACGATTCCCTCGCTGGGAGACGCGTTGTCTCGCGTAACGAGCTAAACACGTTGCCTCTTTTTATCCGTCCGATGCCAACGTTGATTAACCAGGGAGACTGGGATTATTAGATCTAGAGTAGTAAAGTCTCCTTGAGTGCACAAATTTCTCTAAGATAAATGCACAGAAACTCCGCCACTGGAGGTAGTGTATAACCTTTAGGGAGTCTAGTGTTTACATGATTATATGAATAAAGAAGAAGACGGAGCGAAAATATCCGAAAATACACGAACTCTACTATGAACGCACAAATTTAATCCCGAGCTTGTGCATTTGAAACGGCTGTACTGTACTACCTTGCTAATTCTCTCTCCAAATGTTTGGTATAAAGTGCTCGAGGAACAAAGAGACAATCGATGCTCTAATCCTATTCTATAACCGTACAAATGGGCCGAAATCGACCACTCTGGATACGAAACTGGCCTTCTCCGATTCAGGGACACCGACGAGCAACGAACCTGCCGATACTCGTGCGAGTGGGAGGCCACAAGGCGAAAGAAAGGCAGGTGCAACTCGAGGCATTCCTTCCCAACGGAAAAACAGGCTCGAGTGTCGACCACGATACGGAGCCAACCTCGTGCATTTTAATTTCTCCGACTTCCTCGCCAACTACTCGTTGCACAACGAGAGAACAACCGGCGGACGTTCGAGTTTCTCCTGGTCTAGATCAGTGATCGCCAACCCGTCGCTGGCAGCGATCGATTTATCATTTATTTTTTCAGTGGCGCAAAAACGAGTTCAACCTATCATTTTTCATATTTTCGTGGACTTTGACGAATAGAAATGTGTTCGAGTGCGTCGAATGAGACTTTCTGCATTCCTCTTTCTATATAATAATAGTCTTCAGGGTTGGCGACCACTGATCTAATCGTTCCTTTTTTACTTTCGCGCCTGATCGATACCCATATCCGCTATAGTTTGTCGAACGAAACGTCGATACAGCTTCTAGCTGAATGAGCAACCGTGAATCGGTTGGAACGCGTAGAATGTCATTCAAGAGAAAAAGAAAGTCGAAAGGAATGCGAGCCGCGGCGAGTAGCGAGGACGTGGAATTACATCAAAGTTATGCGTCAATTTCACCGCGTTCCAGGTTGGGGAACTCCCATTACGTGAATCGACAAAGTGTAACGAGCGTGATGATCGAATTTCGCCAAAAAAGTATTCAAGTTTCCGAGTAATGGAAAAACGCAGGAGACATCACCTTAGACGCTAACATTTTTAAAAGATTGCGAGACCACTCTTCGTCTATTTCGATGTTTAATAAAATAGTGCTAGAACAATCCAGAATTCTTCGTGAACGTTTTCTGAGAATGGGTTTCTTGATAGAGCCGTTAAAACGTTCTGCTCTTTGACAGGCAAATGCCTCGAAGCCTCGAGGCTCTTATCGCGCAGCTGACCGGAAGCCACGAGAGGGAAGAAACAAGGGGAGACACCGAGACATAAGTCAGGTAGAGCGACAGATGTCGAGGACAGGTCTCGCGAATCGATTCCGTTCGCGAGTGCATTTCGCTTCGATTTTTCCGCCATTCCGCGTGGCGTGACAAGCGCGCGTAGCCTCCGGTAATTACCGCCGCGGTAACCCCCGTACTAATTAGCCCCGGTAATTTATGAGGAAGTGCGTTCGGGTTTATCGTGCGTTTATAAATAATGCGTTCCAATTAGAAGTTCGCGTTCCTCGCGCAGCAGTAAGTTAATGCCATAACGGGCGAGATTAACAGCCGAACGCGTCAACCGGGAGTTATGGTTCTGGGTGGGAATGAAAATTTTAAATTACCTCGCTGTTACGAATCTGTTAGGTTTCTCTGCGAATTTACAGCGAGGGCGGGATTTAAAGGGAAAACGGGAATTTAAATTCGATTTAATTTCGATGTTTACCTCCTGGAATTTATTACCTAGATCGTGTTTATATTTGAGAAAATATTAATAGAAATTTTATAGCGACTGCCTTTTGTGTCCAAGAAACCTCTCGCTTTGAAGTTTGATCTCACCCGATTGCAATTTATTAAAATTTGTTCGAATCGTCGAGAATTTTGTTACGGAAAAAAAAGAGGGCCATCGGAACGATAGCGTCAGCTTTAATCCGCTTTAAGCTCATCGACGAAGAAACGCCACCGAGAGAGACGGGGTTTCGTGGCACGAAACGAAACACCGTCGAGCTCTATTGTTGCGTACCGTGGAGTGCATAATTAATGACCTTCGTGCTGGTCGAGGTTTGCATTGCAAATGCCGCTTGGAAACGCTCGCTCGCGCACACGCAGCCTCTCGTCGCATAAATAAACGTGCGCCGCGTGCATGTGCACCGGACCCGTTGTTTGATCCTGCAATAAACAACGCCGGCGAAAATCGCGCGAATCGGCCCGAAACTCGAAAAACTAACACAAAACTACACGTAATAACTTGCGGGAATGCACATAAACGCAAAAATATATAAAATATCTAGGATATAATACATATTAAACATTTAGAAGAATTTTCAGAGATTGA